>NW_027286094.1:25000-27500 GCF_022747635.1 Hetaerina americana
CGCATCTTTCAAATGTCTGCCTTATCAACTTTCGATGGTAGGTTCTGCGCCTACCATGGTTGTAACGGGTGACGGGGAATCAGGGTTCGATCCCGGAGAGGGAGCCTGAGAAACGGCTACCACATCCAAGGAAGGCAGCAGGCGCGCAAATTACCCACTCCCGGAACGGGGAGGTAGTGACGAAAAATAACGATACGGGACTCATCCGAGGCCCCGTAATCGGAATGAGAACACTTTAAATCCTTTAACGAGGATCTATTGGAGGGCAAGTCTGGTGCCAGCAGCCGCGGTAATTCCAGCTCCAATAGCGTATATTAAAGTTGTTGCGGTTGAAAAGCTCGTAGTCGGAGGTGTGTCTCGGACGGTCGGTTCGCCGCTTGTCGGTGCTCAACTGGCCGGTCCGGACGTCCTGCCGGTGGGGTCCGCGAGGCTCCGTTATCCTTCTTTGGTCCTCTTCACCGAGTGCCTTGGTGGGCCGGCACGTTTACTTTGAACAAATTAGAGTGCTCAAAGCAGGCCGTTGGTCGCCTGAATACTGTGTGCATGGAATAATGGAATAGGACCTCGGTTCCATTTTGTTGGTTTTCAGAACTCGAGGTAATGATTAATAGGGACGGACGGGGGCATTCGTATTGCGACGTTAGAGGTGAAATTCTTGGATCGTCGCAAGACGAACCGATGCGAAAGCATTTGCCAAGAACGTTTTCGTTGATCAAGAACGAAAGTTAGAGGTTCGAAGGCGATCAGATACCGCCCTAGTTCTAACCATAAACGATGCCAGCTAGCCATCCGCCGAAGTTCCTTCTATGACTCGGCGGGCAGCTTCCGGGAAACCAAAGCTCTTGGGTTCCGGGGGAAGTATGGTTGCAAAGCTCAAACTTAAAGGAATTGACGGAAGGGCACCACCAGGAGTGGAGCCTGCGGCTTAATTTGACTCAACACGGGAAACCTCACCAGGCCCAGACACCGGTAGGATTGACAGAATAAGAGCTCTTTCTTGATTCGGTGGGTGGTGGTGCATGGCCGTTCTTAGTTGGTGGAGCGATTTGTCTGGTTAATTCCGATAACGAACGAGACTCTGGCCTGCTAACTAGGCGTCGGAATCTATTATGCTTCCGACGTAGCTATCTTCTTAGAGGGACAGGCGGCTCCTAGCCGCACGAGATTGAGCAATAACAGGTCTGTGATGCCCTTAGATGTTCTGGGCCGCACGCGCGCTACACTGAAGGAATCAGCGTGTCCTCCCTGGCCGAAAGGCCCGGGTAACCCGCTGAACCTCCTTCGTGCTAGGGATTGGGGCTTGCAATTGTTTCCCATGAACGAGGAATTCCCAGTAAGCGCGAGTCATAAGCTCGCGTTGATTACGTCCCTGCCCTTTGTACACACCGCCCGTCGCTACTACCGATTGAATGATTTAGTGAGGCCTTCGGACTGGTGCGCGGCGCTCGCCGCCTCAACACCGGTGGCGCCGATGTTGCTGGAAAGATGGCCAAACTTGATCATTTAGAGGAAGTAAAAGTCGTAACAAGGTTTCCGTAGGTGAACCTGCGGAAGGATCATTACAGCTTTCGATTATAAAATCGTAGCTTTGGAACGAATTGGTGAAGAGAAAAAGGGACAAAGAAGGCGAGCAGTCGGGTGCCCGGCTTTCAAAAGCCGGCTTTAAAAGACACACGCCCAACTCGCTCGCAAAGAAGGGAAAAAATTCCCAGTTTGTATGTTTCGATGAAACGAATTTTTTACATAAAATGAAATGAAAGAAAGAAATTCTAAACGGTGGATCACTCGGCTCGTGGATCGATGAAGAACGCAGCTAACTGCGCGTCGAATTGTGAACTGCAGGACACATGAACATCGACGTTTCGAACGCACATTGCAGCCCTCGGATTTTGTTCCCGGGCTACGCCTGGCTGAGGGCCGGCAATTCAGTTCGCGAACGGAAACGTTTGCGTACTGGGGCGACGAGCATCCCTCGCTGGGATGGATCGTCGCCCGGATTGATAGGGGGCTCTGCGGGAGATTGGGCGAGACCCGTCCCCGCCGGTCGAGGTGAGACGCTTCGTTATTTTTTGACGGCGTTCGCCTGCGGATCGGTGGGGGCTCGGTTATTACTCCCTCTCCACGGGCAACTATATCATTTGGGCCGACCTCAGAGCAGGTGAGACCACCCGCTGAATTTAAGCATATTAATAAGCGGAGGAAAAGAAACTAACCAGGATTCCCTTAGTAACGGCGAGCGAACAGGGATCGACTCCAGGGCCAAAGCTCGCGCCCCCCGCGGGGCGCCGAGCGCTGTGGCGTTTGGGAGCGTCCAATTTCCCGAGGGGCGCCGGAGAGTCCAAGTCCCTCTTGAACGGGGCCACGGCCCGGAGAGGGTGCCAGGCCCGTGCGACCTCCGCGCTTGCCTCCCGGGAGGGGCGCTCCTCAGAGTCGGGTTGCTTGAGAGTGCAGCCCAAAGTCGGTGGTAAACTCCACCTAAGACTGAATACGGCCACGAGAC
>NW_027286095.1:0-42538 GCF_022747635.1 Hetaerina americana
TAACTGCAAACATTGGTGTTATGATTTTCCACGCGCATGTTTTGCGGCATGTCCACTGAAAACGGCTAGTTTTCATTTAATAATCGTATTTTCGATTAAAACGCGTACACTCTCTAAATTTCTTCAATTTAGGCAAATCAAACTCCTTTTTCCTCTATTTCTTCAACGCTAAAAATGTCGTTTTAATTTAAACAAACTTTTGAAGTAGAGTTTCCACATTAAAGTGCTCGTGTTATCTTTTTTTCGTGTTTTCAATGAAATCGTTAAGTTTTAAAGCCCTTTTTTCATGATTTGTTAGTTTCTCCATCGAAAAATACGTTATATTGAATGTAAACACGTATCAACGGTTTTCCACATAAAACAACTCGTTTAATTATTTTCCGTGTTTTTGATGATATCGTTAAATTTCAAACCCATTTTTTCATCATTCGTTGATTTCTCCACCGCAAAATATATCGTTTTAATTTTAACACGCATTTTAAATTGGTATTATCACAGAGAACAGCTCTTTTATTAAATTTTCGTGTTTTTGATGAAACCGGTAATTTTCTCTCAATATTTTCCTTTTAAGTATTTCGAATTACTTTTTTCAAAATTCGTTAAATTTCCAATCGCAAATATGGTTAATTATTTAAACACGTATGTTTTGAGGCGAGTACACTGAAAACTGGTAGTTTTTATTCAATCATCGTATTTTTTATGCATTCACGTATTTTCTCAACGCAGAGTATGTCGTTTTAATTTTAACACGCATTAAAATCGGTATTTTCACTGATAACAGCTCGTTTATATTTAATTTCGTGTTTTCGATGTGATCGTTAATAATCTCTCAATATTTTCCTTTCAAGTATATCGAACTACTTTTTTCAATATTCGTTGAATTTTCAATCGCAGAAATTGGTGTGATGATTTTAAGCGCGCATGTTTTGTGTCGAGTTCACTGAGAAATGTAAGTTCTTTTTAAATCTTCGTATTATTGATGTAATCTTTTATTTTATCTAACTTTTTTCAATTTCATTGATTCAAGCGCCTTTCTTCATCATTCGTTGATTTATCTATCGAAAATATGTCCGTTAATTTGAACACTTGTTTTATGCGGTATTTCCACAGAAAACTGCTCGATTTCATCTTCCTACGTATTTTCGATGAAATCGCGTATTTTTTTAATCCTTTGATTTTTCAATCGAAAAACAGTTGTTATTATTATCAACGCGTATGTTTTGGTCAATTCCACTGAAAACTGCTAGTTTTTACTTTATCTTCTTATTTTCGATGAATTTAATCAATAAACATTTTTTCGATTCAAGGTTTTCAAAAGACATTTTTCATTATTCTTTTTCTTTTAGATCGCAAATTATATCTTTATAATTTAAACTAGTATTTGATGATGGATTTCCACAGAGATTGTTTTTATGTTTTTTTTGTGTTTTTTGGTAAAATCGTAAATTTTCTCTTAATTATTTTCCTACAAGTTTTTCAAACAACTTTTTTCAGAATTCGTGGGTTTTTTACCGGCAACTATTGGTGTTATGATTTTCCACGCGCATGTTTTGTGGCATGTCCACTGAAAACGGCTAGTTTTCTTTTAATAATCGTATTTTCGATTAACACGCGTACTCTCTCTAAATTTCTTCAATTTAGGTAAATCAAACTCCTTTTTCCTCTATTTCTTCAACGCTAAAAATGTCGTTTTAATATAAAAAGTTTTTGAAGTGTAGTTTCCACATAAAAGTGCTCGTTTTTATCTTTTTTCCGTGTTTTCAATGAAATCGTTAAGTTTTAAAAGCCCTTTTTTCATGATTTGTTAGTTTCTCCATCGAAAAATACGTTATATTGAATGTAAACACGTATCAATGGTTTTTCCACGTAAAACAACTCGTTTAATTATTTTCCGTGTTTTTGATGTTATCATAAAATTTCAAACCCATTTTTTCATCATTCGTTGATTTCTCCACCGCAAAATATATCGTTTTAATTTTAACATCCATTTTAAATTGGTATTACCACAGAGAACAGCTCTTTTTATTTAATTTTCGTGTTTTTGATGAAATCGGTAATTTTCTCTCAATATTTTCCTTTTAATAATTTCGAATTACTTTTTTCAAAATTCGTTAAATTTTCAATCGCAAAATATGGTTAATTATTTAAACACGTATGTTTTGAGGCGAGTACACTGAAAACTGGTAGTTTTTATTCAATCATCGTATTTTTTATGCATTCACGTATTTCTCAACGCAGAGTATGTCGTTTTAATTTTAAAACGCATTAAAATCGGTATTTCCACTGAGAACAGCTCGTTTATATTTAATTTTCCTGTTTTCGATGTGATCGTTAATAATCTCTCAATAGTTTCCTTTCAAGTAAATCTAACTACTTTCTCCAATATTCGTTGAATTTTTAATAGCAGAAATTTGTGTTTTGATTTTAAGCGCGCATGTTTTGTGGCGAGTTCACTGAGAACAGCTAGTTCTCATTCAATCTTCGTATTTTCAATGTAATCTCGTATTTTCTTTTACTTTTTTCAATTTCATTGTTTGAAGCGCCATTCTTCATCATTCGTTGATTTATCTATCCAAAATATGTTCGTTAATTTGAACACGGGTTTTATGTGGTATTTCCACAGAAAACTGCTCGTTTTTATTCAATCTACGTATTTTCAAAGAAATCTCGTATTTTTTTTTTAATTCGTTGATTTTTCGATCGAAAAAAGTTTTTATTATTATCAACGCGTACGTTTTGTTGCCATTCCACTAAAAACTGCAAGTGTTTACTTTATCTTCTTTTCGTTGTCTTTTAAATCACAAATTATCGTTATAATTTAAACTAGTATTTGATGTGGTATTTCCAGAGATAACTTCTCGTTTTTAAGTATTTTTTTTGTTTTGCTGAAATCGTAAATTTTCTCTATATAATTTCCTTCCAAGTTTTTCAAACAACATTTTTCAAAATTCGTTAGTTTTTTAACCGCAAAAATTGGTGTTATGATTTTCCACGCTCATGTTTTTGGGCGTGTCCACTGAAAACGATTAGTTTTATCCAATGATCGTATTTTGGATGAAAACGCGAACTTTCTCTTAATTTCTTCAAGTTAAGATAATCAAACTACTTTTTCGTTTATATCTCCTTCGCTAAAAATGTCGTTTTAATTTAAACAAGTATTTGATGTGGAGTTTTCACAGAAAACATCTCGTTTTTATTTATTTTCCGTATTTTCGATGACATCGTTTAATTAAAACCTTTTCTTTCATCATTCGTTGATTTCTCCATCTCAAACTATGTTGTCTTATTTCAACACATATTTAATGTAGTATTTCCAGACTACTTTATTCAAAATTCGTTGATTTTTCAATCGGAATGTAGGTCGGCTTATTTGAAACGCGAATGTTTTGTGGCGAGTGCACTGAAAACTGCTAGTTTTTAATCAATCATCGCCTTTTTCACGCATTCACGTATTTTCTTAACATTTTTTCAATTCAAGTCATTTTAACTCTTTTTTTCCTTATTCGTTGTCGATTACATCGCCAATTATATCGTTATAATTTAAACTAGTATTTGATGTGGGATTTCCAGGGAGAACTCCTCGATTTTATGTATTTTTTGTGTTTTTGGTGATTTCGTTAAATTTTCTCTCAATTATTTCCTTCAAATTTCTCAACCTTCTTTTTTAATATTCGTTGTTTTGGAAAGCTACGTTTTTTTAATGTAATCAAGTATTTTTCTGGTATTTCCAAATAAAACTACTCGTTTAATATTTTTCCGTGTTTTCGATGATATAGTTAAATGTCAAACTCATTTTTTCATCATATGTTGATTTCTCCACCGCAAAATATGTAGTTTTAATTTAAACACGTAATTTATGTGGTATTTAAACGGACAACTGCTCTTCTTCATTTACTTTTTTGTGATTTCGATGCAATCGTTATTTTACCCTAGATATTCTCCTTTCAAGAGTTACAAACTACTTTTTTCAGTATTCCTTGAAATTTCAATCGCAAAATATGGGTAATTTTCAAAACACGTATGTTTTGTGGCGAGTACACTGAAAACTGCTAGCTTTTTATCAATCTTAATATTTTCGATGAAATGCGTGTTTTCTCTAAATATATTTAATTTAAGTAATTAAAACACCTCTTTTCATCATTTGATGATTTCTTCATCGCAGAGTATGTCCTTTTAATTATAACACGCATTTAAAATGGTATTTCCTCGATTTTATGGATTTCTTTGTGTTTAAGCTGAAAAGGTAAATTTTCTCTCAATTATTTCCTTCCAAGTTTTTCAAACTTCATTATTCAAAATTTGTTGGTTTTTTAACCGCAAGCATTTGTGTTATGATTTTCCACGCGCATGTTTTGCGGTGTGTCCACTTAAAACGGCTGGTTTTCATCCAATGATCGTATTTTGGATGAAATCGCGTTCTTTCTCTAAATTTCTTTAATTTAAGTAAACCAAACTCCTTTTTCGTTTATTTCTCCATCGCTTAAAATGTCGTTTTAATTTAAACAAGTATTTGCAGTTGAGTTTCAACAGAAATGAGCTCGTTTATATCTATTTTCCGTGTTTTCAATGAAATCGTTAAATTTTACACTCCTTTTTTCATGATTTGTTAATTTCTCCATCGAAAAATACGATAATTTAATGTAAACACTTGTGTTGTGGTATTTCTAAATAAATCAACTCGTTTAATTTTTTTCTGAGTTTTCGATGATATCGTTAAATTTCAAACCCCTTCTTTCATCATTATTACCCTAGATATTCTCCTTTCAAGAGTTACAAACTACTTTTTTCGGTATTCCTTGAAATTTCAATCGCAAAATATGGGTAATTTTCAAAACACGTATGTTTTGTGGCGAGTACACTGAAAACTGCTAGCTTTTTATCAATCTTAATATTTTCGAATAAATGCGTGTTTTCTCTAAATATATTTAATTTAAGTATGTAAAACACCTCTTTTCATCATTTGATGATTTCTTCATCGCAGAGTATGTCCTTTTAATTTTAACACGCATTTAAAATGGTATTATATCGATTTTATGGATTTCTTTGTGTTTAAGCTGAAAAGGTAAATTTTCTCTCAATTATTTCCTTCCAAGTTTTTCAAACTTCATTATTCAAAATTTGTTGGTTTTTTAACCGCAAGCATTTGTGTTATGATTTTCCAGGCGCATGTTTTGCGGTGTGTCCACTTAAAACGGCTAGTTTTCATCCAATGATCGTATTTTGGATGAAATCGCGTTCTTTCTCTAAATTTCTTTAATTTAAGTAAACCAAACTCCTTTTTCGTTTATTTCTCCATCGCTTAAAATGTCGTTTTATTTTAAACAAGTATTTGCAGTTGAGTTTCAACAGAAATGAGCTCGTTTATATCTATTTTCCGTGTTATCAATAAAATCGTTAAATTTTACACTACTTTTTTCATGATTTGTTAATTTCTCCATCGAAAAACACGATATTTTAATGTAAACACTTGTGTTGTGGTATTTCCAAATAAATAAACTCGTTTAATTTTTTTCTGTGTTTTCGATGATATCGTTAAATTTCAAACCCCTTCTTTCATAATTGCTTGATTCTCCACCGCAAAATATGAAGTTTTAATTTAAAAACGTAATTTATGTGGCATTCAAACGGAAAACTGCTCGTTTTTATTTACTTTTCGTGTTTTCGATGCAATCGTTATTTATCCTCGATAATTTCCTTTCAAGAGTTTCAAACACCTTTTTTCATTATTCGATGATTTCTTTTTCGCGGAGTATGTCGTTTTAATTTTAACACGCATTTAAATTGGTACTTCCACAGAGAACTGTTCGGTTTTTTAAATTTTCGTGTTTTTTATGTGATCGTTAATTTTCTCTCAATATTTTCCTTTCAAGTATATCGAACTACTTTTTTTTAAAATTCGTTGAATTTTCAATCGCAGAAATTGGTGTGATGATTTAAGCGCGCATGTTTTGTGTCGAGTTCACTGAGAAATGTAAGTTCTTTTTCAATCTTCGTATTTTTGATGTAAAAATTTTATTTTACCTAACTTTTTTCAATTTCATTGATTCAAGCGCCTTTCTTCATCATTCGTTGATTTATCTATCGAAAATATGTCCGTTAATTTGAACACTTGTTTTATGGGATATTTCCACAGAAAACTGCTCGATTTCATCTTCCTACGTATTTTCGATTAAATCGCGTATTTTTTTTAATCCTTTGATTTTTCAAATCGAAAAACAGTTGTTATTATTATCAACGCGTATGTTTTGGTCAATTCCACTGAAAACTGCTAGTTTTTACTTTATCTTCTTATTTTCGATGAAATAATCAATGAACATTTTTTCAATTCAAGGTTTTCAAAAGACGTTTTTCATTATTCTCTTTCTTTTAGATCGCAAATTATATCTTTATAATTTAAACTAGTATTTGATGATGGATTTCCACAGAGATTGTTTTTATGTTTTTTTTGGTGAAATCGTAAATTTTCTCTCAATTATTAGCTTTCAAAATTTTCAATCAACTTTTTTCAAAATTCGTTGGTTTTTTAACCGCAAACATTGGTGTTATGATTTTCCACGCGCATGTTTTGCGGCATGTCCACTGAAAACGGCTAGTTTTCATTTAATAATCGTATTTTCGATTAAAACGCGTACACTCTCTAAATTTCTTCAATTTAGGCAAATCAAACTCCTTTTTCCTCTATTTCTTCAACGCTAAAAATGTCGTTTTAATTTAAACAAACCTTTGAAGTAGAGTTTCCACATTAAAGTGCTCGTGTTATCTTTCTTCGTGTTTTCAATGAAATCGTTAAGTTTTAAAGCCCTTTTTTCATGATTTGTTAGTGTCTCCATCGAAAAATACGTTATATTGAATGTAAACACGTATCAACGGTTTTTCCACATAAAACAACTCGTTTAATTATTTTCCGTGTTTTTGATGATACCGTTAAATTTCAACCAATTTTTCATCATTCGTTGATTTCTCCACCGCAAAATATATCGTTTTAATTTTAACATCCATTTTAAATTGGTATTACCACAGATAACAGCTCTTTTTATTTAATTTTCGTGTTTTTGATGAAATCGGTAATTTTCTCTCAATTGTTTCCTTTTAAGTATTTCGAATTACTTTTTTCAAAATTCGTTAAATTTTCAATCGCAAAATATGGTTAATTATTTAAACACGTATGTTTTGAGGCGAGTACACTGAAAACTGGTAGTTTTTATTCAATCATCGTATTTTTTATGCATTCACGTATTTTCTCAACGCAGAGTATGTCGTTTTAATTTTAACACGCATTAAAATCGGTATTTTCACTGATAACAGCTCGTTTATATTTAATTTTCGTGTTTTCGATGTGATCGTTAATAATCTCTCAATATTTCCTTTCAAGTATATCGAACTACTTTTTTCAATATTCGTTGAATTTTTAATAGCAGAAATTTGTATTTTGATTTTAAGCGCGCATGTTTTGTGGCGAGTTCACTGAGAACAGCTAGTTCTCATTCAATCTTCGTATTTTCAATGTAATCTCATATTTTCTCTAACTTTTTTCAATTTCATTGTTTGAAGCGCCATTCTTCATCATTCGTTGATTTATCTATCGAAAATATGTTCGTTAATTTGAACACGGGTTTTATGTGGTATTTCCACAGAAAACTGCTCGTTTTTATTCAATCTAAGTATTTTCAAAGAAATCTCGTATTTTTTTTTAATTCCTTGATTTTTCCGATCGAAAAAAAGTTTTTATTATTATCAACGCGTACGTTTTGTTGCCATTCCACTTAAAACTGCAAGTGTTTACTTTATCTTCTTTTCGTTGTCTTTTAAATCACAAATTTATCGTTATAATTTAAACTAGTATTTGATGTGGTATTTCCAGAGATAACTTCTCGTTTTTAAGTATTTTTTGTGTTTTTGCTGAAATCGTAAATTTTCTCCATATAATTTCCTTCCAAGTTTTTCAAACTACATTTTTCAAAATTCGTTAGTTTTTTAACCGCAAACATTGGTGTTATGATTTTCCACGCGCATGTTTTGGGGCGTGTCCACTGAAAACGACTAGTTTTTATCCAATGATCGTATTTTGGATGAAAACGCGAACTTTCTCTAAATTTCTTCAAGTTAAGATAATCAAACTACTTTTTCGTTTATATCTCCTTCTCTAAAAATGTCGTTTTAATTTAAGCAAGTATTTGAAGTGGAGTTTTCACAGAATACATCTCGTTTTTATTTATTTTCCGTATTTTCGATGACATCGTTTAATTAAAAACCTTTTCTTTCATCATTCGTTGATTTCTCCATCGCAAACTATGTTGTCTTATTTCAACACGTATTTAATGTAGTATTTCCAGACTACTTTATTCAAAATTCGTTGATTTTTCAATCGGAATGTAGGTCGGATTATTTGAAACGCGAATGTTTTGTGGCGAGTGCACTGAAAACTGCTAGTTTTTAATCAATCATCGCCTTTTTCACGCATTCACGTATTTTTTAACATTTTTTCTATTCAAGTCATTTTAACTCTTTTTTTCCTTATTCGTTGTCTTTTACATCGCAAATTATATCGTTATAATTTTAACTAGTATTTGATGTGGGATTTCCAGGGAGAACTCCTCGATTTTATGTATTTTTTGTTTTTTTGGTGATTTCGTAAATTTTCTCTCAATTATTTCCTCCCTAATTTCTCAACCTTCTTTTTTAATAATTCGTTGGTTTTGGAAAAATACGTTTTTTTAATGTAATCAAGTATTTTTCTGGCATTTCCAAATAAAACTACTCGTTTAATTTTTTTCCGTGTTTTCGGTGATATAGTTAAATTTCAAACCCCTTCTTCATCATTATTACCCTAGATATTCTCCTTTCAAGAGTTACAAACTACTTTTTTCGGTATTCCTTGAAATTTCAATCGCAAAATATGGGTAATTTTCAAAACACGTATGTTTTGTGGCGAGTACACTGAAAACTGCTAGCTTTTTATCAATCTTAATATTTTCGATGAAATGCGTGTTTTCTCTAAATATATTTAATTTAAGTATGTAAAACACCTCTTTTCATCATTTGATGATTTCTTCATCGCAGAGTATGTCCTTTTAATTTTAACACGCATTTAAAATGGTATTTCATCGATTTTATGGATTTCTTTGTGTTTAAGCTGAAAAGGTAAATTTTCTCTAAATTATTTCCTTCCAAGTTTTTCAAACTTCATTATTCAAAATTTGTTGTTTTTTAACCGCAAGCATTTGTGTTATGATTTTCCACGCGCATGTTTTGCGGTGTGTCCACTTAAAACGGCTAGTTTTCATCCAATGATCGTATTTTGGATGAAATCGCGTTCTTTCTCTAAATTTCTTTAATTTAAGTAAACCAAACTCCTTTTTCGTTTATTTCTCCATCGCTTAAAATGTCGTTTTAATTTAAACAAGTATTTGCAGTTGAGTTTCAACAGAAATGAGCTCGTTTATATCTATTTTCCGTGTTTTCAATAAAATCGTTAAATTTTACACTCCTTTTTTCATGATTTGTTAATTTCTCCATCGAAAAACACGATATTTTAATGTAAACACTTGTGTTGTCGTATTTCCAAATAAATAAACTCGTTTAATTTTTTTCTGTGTTTTCGATGATATCGTTAAATTTCAAACCCCTTCTTTCATAATTGCTTGATTTCTCCACCGCAAAATATGAAGTTTTAATTTAAAAACGTAATTTATGTGGCATTCAAACGGAAAACTGCTCGTTTTTATTTACTTTTCGTGTTTTCGATGCAATCGTTATTTATCCTCGATAATTTCCTTTCAAGAGTTTCAAACACCTTTTTTCATTATTCGATGATTTCTTTTTCGCGGAGTATGTCGTTTTAATTTTAACACGCATTTAAATTGGTACTTCCACAGAAAACTGTTCGGTTTTTTAAATTTTCGTGTTTTTTATGTGATCGTTAATTTTCTCTCAATATTTTCCTTTCAAGTATATCGAACTACTTTTTTCAAAATTCGTTGAATTTTTAATAGCAGAAATTTGTGTTTTGATTTTAAAGCGCATGTTTTGTGGCGAGTTTACTGAGAACAGCTAGTTCTCATTCAATCTTCGTATTTTCAATGTAATCTCGTATTTTCTTTAACTTTTTTCAATTTCATTGTTTGAAGCGCTATTCTTCATCATTCGTTGATTTATCTATCGAAAATATGTTCGTTAATTTGAACACGGGTTTTATGTGGTATTTCCACAGAAAACTACTCGTTTTTATTCAATCTACGTATTTTCGATGAAATCGCGTATTTTTTTTTAATTCGTTGATTTTTCGATCGAAAAAAAGTTTTTATTATTATCAACGCGTACGTTTTGTTGCCATTCCACTAAAAATTGCAAGTGTTTACTTTACCTTCTTTTCGTTGTCTTTTAAATCACAAATTTATCGTTATAATTAAACTAGTATTTCATGTGGTATTTCCAGAGATAACTTCTCGTTTTTGAGTATTTTTTGTGTTTTTGCTGAAATCGTAAATTTTCTCTAAATAATTTCCCTCCAAGTTTTTCAAATTACATTTTTCAAAATTCGTTGGTTTTTTAACCGCAAATATCGGTGTTATGATTTTACACGCGCATGTTTTGCGGCATGTCCACTGAAAACGGCTAGTTTCCATTTAATAACCGTATTTGTGATTAACACGCGTACTCTCTCTCTAAATTTCTTCAATTTAGGTAAATCAAACTCCTTTTTCTTCTATTTCTTTAACGCTTAAAATGTCGTTTTAATTTAAACAAGTTTTAGAAGTGGAGTTTCCACATAAAAGTGCTCGTTTTTATCTTTTTTCCGTGTTTTCAATGAAATCGTTAAGTTTTATAGCCCTTTTTTCATGATTTATTAGTTTCTCCATCGAAAAATACGTTATATTGAATGTAAACACCTATTAATGGTTTTTTTCACATAAAACAACTCGTTTAATTATTTTCCGTGTTTTTGATGATATCGTTAAATTTCCAACCCATTTTTTCATCATTCGTTGATTTCTCCACCTCAAAATATTTCGTTTTAATTTTAACACGCATTTTAAATTGGTATTACCACAGAGAACAGCTCTTTTTATTTAATTTTCGTGTTTTTGATGAAATCGGTAATTTTCTCTCAATATTTTCCTTTTAAATATTTCGAATTATTTTTTTCAAAATTCGTTAAATTTTCAATCGCTAAATATGGTTAATTATTTAAACACGTATGTTTTGAGGCGAGTACACTGAAAACTGGTAGTTTTTATTCAATCATCGTATTTTTTATGCATTCACGTATTTTCTAAACGCAGAGTATGTCGTTTTAATTTTAACACGCATTAAAATCGGTATTTCCACTGATAACAGCTCGTTTACATTTAATTTTCGTGTTTTCGATGTGATCGTTAATAATCTCTCAATATTTTCCTTTCAAGTATATCGAACTACTTTTTTCAATATTCGTTGAATTTTTAATAGCAGAAATTTGTGTTTTGATTTTAAGCGCGCATGTTTTGTGGCGAGTTCACTGAGAACAGCTAGTTCTCATTTAATCTTCGTATTTTCAAAGTAATCTCGTATTTTCTTTAACTTTTTTCAATTTCACTGTTTGAAGCGCCATAATTCATCATTCGTTGATTTATCTATCGAAAATATGTTCGTTAATTTGAACACGGGTTTTATGTGGTATTTCCACAGAAAACTGCTCGTTTTTATTCAATCTACGTATTTTCGAAGAAATCGCGTATTTTTTTTAATTCGTTGATTTTTCGATCGAAAAAAAGTTTTATTATTTTCAACGCGTACGTTTTGTTCCATTCCACTGAAAACTGCAAGTGTTTACTTTATCTTCTTTTCGTTGTCTTTTAAATCACAAATTTATCGTTATAATTTAAACTAGTATTTGATGTGGTATTTCCAGAGATAACTTCTCGTTTTAAAGTATTTTATGTGTTTTTGCTGAAATCGTAAATTTTCTCTAAATAATTTCCTTCCCAAGTTTTTCAAACTACATTTTTCAAAATTCGTTAGTTTTTTACCCGCAAACATGGTGTTATGATTTTCCACGCGCATGTTTTTGGGCGTGTCCACTGAAAACGACCAGTTTTTATCCAATGATCGTATTTTGGATGAAAACGCGAACTTTCTCTAAATTTCTTCAAGTTAAGATAATCAAACTACTTTTTCGTTTATATCTCCTTCGCTAAAAATGTCGTTTTAATTTAAACAAGTATTTGAAGTGGAGTTTTCACAGAAAACAGCTCGTTTTTATTTATTTTCCTTTTTTCGATGACATCTTTTCTTTCATTATTCGTTGATTTCTCCATCGCAAACTATGTTGTCTTATTTAAGCACGTATTTAATGTAGTATTTCCAGACTACTTTATTCAAAATTCGTTGATTTTTCAATCGGAATGTTAGTCGGATTATTTGAAACGCGAATGTTTTGGGGCGAGTCCACTGAAAACTGCTAGTTTTTATTCAATCATCGCATTTTTCATGCATTCACGTATTTTCTTAACATTTTTTCAATTCAAGTCATTTTAACTCATTTTTTCCTTATTCGTTGTCTTTTACATCGCAAATTATATCGTTATAATTTAAACTAGTATTTGATGTGGGATTTCCAGGGATAACTCCTCGATTTTATGTATTTTTTGTGTTTTTGGTGATTTCGTAAATTTTCTCTCAATTATTTCCTCCCAAATTTCTCACCCTTCTTTTTTAATAATTCGTTGGTTTTGGAAAAATACGTTTTTTTAATGTTATTAAGTATTTTTCTGGCATTTCCAAATAAAACTACTCGTTTAATTTTTTTCCGTGTTTTCGGTGATATAGTTAAATTTAAAACTCATTTTTTCATCATATGTTGATTTCTCCACCGCAAAATATGTAGTTTTAATTTAAACACGTAATTTATGTGGTATTTAAACGGACAACTGCTCGTCTTTATTTACTTTTTGTGATTTCGATGCAATCGTTATTTTACCCTAGATATTCTCCTTTCAAGAGTTACAAACTACTTTTATCGGTATTCCTTGAAATTTCAATCGCAAAATATGGGTAATTTTCAAAACACGTATGTTTTGTGGCGAGTACACTGAAAACTGCTTGCTTTTTATCAATCTTAATATTTTCGATGAAATGCGTGTTTTCTCTAAATATATTTAATTTAAGTAATTAAAACACCTCTTTTAATCATTTGATGATTTCTTCATCGCAGAGTATGTCCTTTTAATTTTAACACGCATTTAAAATGGTATTTCATCGATTTTATGGATTTCTTTGTGTTTAAGCAGAAAAGGTAAATTTTCTCTTAATTATTTCCTTCCAAGTTTTTCAAACTTTATTATTCAAATTTGTTGGTTTTTTAACCGCAAGCATTTTTGTTATGATTTTCCACGCGCAGTTTTTGCGGTGTGTCCACTTAAAACGGCTAGTTTTCATCCAATGATCGTATTTTGGATGAAATCGCGTTCTTTCTCTAAATTTCTTTAATTTAAGTAAACCAAATTCCTTTTTCGTTTATTTCTCCATCGCTTAAAATGTCGTTTTAATTTAAACAAGTATTTGCGGTTGAGTTTCAACAGAAATGAGCTCGTTTATATCTATTTTCCGTGTTTTCAATGAAATCGTTAAATTTACACTCCTTTTTTCATGATTTGTTAATTTCTCCATCGAAAAGTACGATATTTTAATGTAAACACTTGTGTTGTGGTATTTCCAAATAAATCAACTCGTTTAATTTTTTTCTGTGTTTTCGATGATATCGTAAATTTCAAACCCCTTCTTTCATCATTCCTTGATTTCTCCACCGCAAAATATGAAGTTTTAATTTAAAAACGTAATTTATGTGGCATTCAAACGGTAAACCTCTCGTTTTTATTTAATTTTCGTGTTTTCGATGCAATCGGTATTTATCCTCGATAATTTCCTTTCAAGAGTTTCAAACACCTTTTTTCATCATTCGATGATTTCTTTTCGCGGGGTATGTCGTTTTAATTTTAACACGCATTTAAATTGGTACTTCCACAGAGAACTGTTCTGTTTTTTAAATTTTCGTGTTTTTTATGTGATCGTTAATTTTCTCTCAATATTTTCCTTTCAAGTATATCGAACTACTTTTTTCAAATTCGTTGAATTTTCAATCGCAGAAATTGGTGTGATGATTTTAAGCGCGCATGTTTTGTGTCGAGTTCACTGAGAAATGTAAGTTCATTTTCAATCTTCGTATTTTTGATGTAATCTTTTATTTTCTCTAACTTTTTTCAATTTCATTGATTAAAGCGCCTTTCTTCATCATTCGTTGATTTATCTATCGAAAATATGTCCGTTAATTTGAACACTTGTTTTATGCGGTATTTCCACAGAAAACTGCTCGATTTCATCTTCCAACGTATTTTCGATGAAATCGCGTATTTTTTTTAATCCGATGATTTTTCAATCGAAAAACAGTTGTTATTATTATCAACGCGTATGTTTTGGTCAATTCCACTGAAAACTGCTAGTTTTTACTTTATCTTCTTATTTTCGATGAAATTAATCAATAAACATTTTTTCAATTTAAGGTTTTCAAAAGACGTTTTTCATTATTCTCTTTCTTTTAGATCGCAAATTATATCTTTATAATTTAAACTAGTATTTGATGATGGATTTCCACAGAGATTGTTTTTATGTTTTTTTTGGTGAAATCGTAAATTTTTTCTCAATTATTACCTTCCAAAATTTTCAAACAACTTTTTTCAAAATTTGTTGGCTTTTTAACCGCAAACATTGGTGTTATGATTTTCCACGCGCATGTTTTGCGGCATGTCCACTGAAAACGGCTAGTTTTCATTTAATAATCGTATTTTCGATTAACACGCGTACTCTCTCTAAATTTCTTAAATTTAGGGAAATCAAACTCCTTTTTCCTCTATTTCTTTAAACCTAAATATGTCGTTTTAATTTAAACAAGTTTTTGAAGTGGAGTTTCCACATAAAAGTAATCGTTTTTATCTTTTTTTCGTGTTTTCAATGAAATCGTTTAGTTTTAAAGCCCTTTTTTCATGATTTGTTAGTTTCTCCATCGAAAAATACGTTATATTGAATGTAAACACGTATCAATGGTTTTTCCACATAAAACAACTCGTTTAATTATTTTCCGTGTTTTGGATGATATTGTTAAATTTCAAACCCATTTTTTCATCATTCGTTGATTTCTCCACCGCAAAATATATCGTTTGAATTTTAACATCCATTTTAAATTGGTATTACCACAGAGAACAGCTCTTTTTATTTAATTTTCGTGTTTTGATGAAATCGGTAATTTTCTCTCAATTCTTTCCTTTTAAGTATTTCGAATTACTTTTTCAAAATTCGTTAAATTTTCAATCGCAAAATATGGTTAATTATTTAAACACGTATGTTTTGAGGCGAGTACACTGAAAACTGGTAGTTTTTATTCAATCATCGTATTTTTTATGCATTCACGTATTTTCTCAACGCAGAGTATGTCGTTTTAATTTAACACGCATTAAAATCGGTATTACCACTGATAACAGCTCGTTTATATTTAATTTTCGTGTTTTCGATGTGATCGTTAATAATCTCTCAATATTTTCCTTTCAAGTATATCGAACTACTTTTTCCAATATTCGTTGATTTTTTAATAGCAGAAATTTGTGTTTTGATTTTAAGCGCGCATGTTTTGTGGCGAGTTCACTGAGAACAGCTAGTTCTCATTTAATCTTCGTATTTTCAATGTAATCTCGTATTTTCTTTAACTTTTTTCAATTTCATTGTTTGAAGCGCCATTCTTCATCATTCGTTGATTTATCTATCGAAAATATGTTCGTTAATTTGAACACGGGTTTTATGTGGTATTTCAACAGAAAACTGCTCGCTTTTATTCAATCTACGTATTTTCAAAAAAATCTCGTATTTTTTTTTTTTAATTCGTTGATTTTTCGATCGAAAAAAGTTTTTATTATTATCAACGCGTACGTTTTGTGGCCATTCAAAGAAAAACTGCAAGTGTTTACTTTATCTTCTTTTCGTTGTCTTTTAAATCACAAATTTATCGTTATAATTTAAACTAGTATTTGATGTGGTATTTCCAGAGATAACTTCTCGTTTTTAAGCATTTTTTGTGTTTTTGCTGAATTCGTAAATTTTCTCTATATAATTTCCTTCCAAGTTTTTTAAATTACATTTTTCAAAATTCGTTAGTTTTTTAACCGCAAACATTGGTGTTATGATTTTCCATGCGCATGTTTTGGGGCGTGTCCACTGAAAACGACTAGTTTTCATCCAATGATCGTATTTTGGATGAAACGCGAACTTTCTCTAAATTTCTTCAAGTTAAGATAATCAAACTACTTTTTCGTTTATATCTCCTCGCTAAAAATGTCGTTTTAATTTAAACAAGTATTTGAAGTGGAGTTTTCACAGAAAACAGCTCGTTTTTATTTATTTTCCGTATTTTCGATGACATCTAAACCTTTTCTTTCATCATTCGTTGATATCTCCATCGCAAACTATGTTGTCTTATTTCAACACGTATTTAATGTAGTATTTCCAGACTACTTTATTCAAAATTCGTTGATGTTTCAATCGGAATGTTGGTCGGATTATTTGAAACGCGAATGTTTTGGGGCGAGTCCACTGAAAACTGCTAGTTTTTATTCAATCATCGCATTTTTCATGCATTCACGTATTTTCTAAACATTTTTTTCAATTCAAATCATTTTAACTCTTTTTTTCCTTATTCGTTGTCTTTTACATCGCAAATTATATCGTTATAATTTAAACTAGTATTTGATGTGGGATTTCCAGGGAGAACTCCTCGATTTTATGTATTTTTTGTGTTTTTGGTGATTTCGTAAATTTTCTCTAAATTAATACCTCCCAAATTTCTCAACCTTCATTTTTAATAATTCCTTGGTTTTGGAAAAATACGTTTTTTTAATGTAATCAAGTATTTTTCTGGCATTTCCAAATAAAACTACTCGTTTAATTTTTTTCCGTGTTTTCGATGATATAGTTAAATTTAAAACTCATTTTTTCATCATATGTTGATTTATCCACCGCAAAATATGTAGTTTTAATTTAAACACGTAATTTATGTGGTATTTAAACGGACAACTTCACGTCTTTATTTACTTTTTGTGATTTCGATGCAATCGTTATTTTACCCTAGATATTCTCCTTTCAAGAGTTACAAACTACTTTTTTCGGTATTCCTTGAAATTTCAATCGCAAAATATGGGTAATATTCAAAACACGTATGTTTTGTGGCGAGTACACTGAAAACTGCTAGCTTTTTATCAATCTTAATATTTTCGAATAAATGCGTGTTTTCTCTAAATATATTTATTTTAAGTAATTAAAACACCTCTTTTCATCATTTGATGATTTCTTCATCGCAGAGTATGTCCTTTTAATTTTGAATCGCATTTAAAATGGTATTTCCTCGATTTTATGGATTTCTTTGTGTTTAAGCAGAAAAGGTAAATTTTCTCTCAATTATTTCCTTCCAAGTTTTTCAAACTTCTTTATTCAAAATTTGTTGGTTTTTTAACCGCAAGCATTTGTGTTATGATTTTCTACGCGCATGTTTTGCGGTGTGTCCACTTAAAACGGCTAGTTTTCATCCAATGATCGTATTTTGGATGAAATCGCGTTCTTTCTCTAAATTTCTTTAATTTAAGTAAACCAAACTCCTTTTTCGTCTATTTATCCATCGCTTAAAATGTCGTTTTAATTTAAACAAGTATTTGCAGTTGAGTTTCAACAGAAATGAGCTCGTTTATATCTATTTTCCGTGTTTTCAATGAAATCGTTAAATTTTACACTCCTTTTTTCATGATTTGTTAATTTCTCCATCGAAAAGTACGATATTTTAATGTAAACACTTGTGTTGTGGTATTTCCAAATAAATCAACTCGTTTAATTTTTTTCTGTGTTTTCGATGATATCGTTAAATTTCAAACCCTTCTTTCATCATTATTACCCTAGATATTCTCCTTTCAAGAGTTACAAACTACTTTTTTCGGTATTCCTTGAAATTTCAATCGCAAAATATGGGTAATTTTCAAAACACGTATGTTTTGTGGCGAGTACACTGAAAACTGCTAGCTTTTTATCAATCTTAATATTTTCGATGAAATGCGTGTTTTCTCTAAATATATTTAATTTAAGTATGTAAAACACCTCTTTTCATCATTTGATGATTTCTTCATCGCAGAGTATGTCCTTTTAATTTTAACACGCATTTAAAATGGTATTTCATCGATTTTATGGATTTCTTTGTGTTTAAGCTGAAAAGGTAAATTTTCTCTCAATTATTTCCTTCCAAGTTTTTCAAACTTCGTTATTCAAAATTTGTTGGTTTTTTAACCGCAAGCATTTGTGTTATGATTTTCCACGCGCATGTTTTGCGGTGTGTCCACTTAAAACGGCTAGTTTTCTTCCAATCGTATTTTGGATGAAATCGCGTTCTTTCTCTAAATTTCTTTAATTTAAGTAAACCAAACTCCTTTTTCGTTTATTTCTCCATCGCTTAAAATGTCGTTTTAATTTAAACAAGTATTTGCAGTTGAGTTTCAACAGAAATGAGCTCGTTTATATCTATTTTCCGTGTTTTCAATGAAATCGTTAAATTTTACACTCCTTTTTTCATGATTTGTTAATTTCTCCATCGAAAAATACGATATTTTAATGTAAACACTTTTGTTGTGGTATTTCCAAATAAATCAACTCGTGTATTTTTTCTGTGTTTTCGATGATATCGTTAAATTTCAAACCCCTTCTTTCATCATTCCTTGATTTCTCCACCGCAAAATATGAAGTTATAATTTAAAAACATAATTTATGTGGCATTCAAACGGAAAACTGCTCGTTTTTATTTAATTTTCGTGTTTTCGATGCAATCGGTATTTATCCTCGATAATTTCCTTTCAAGAGTTTCCAACACCTTTTTTCATCATTCGATGATTTCTTTTTCGCGGAGTATGTCGTTCTCTAAATTTCTTTAATTTAAGTAAACCAAACTTCTTTTTCGTTTATTTCTCCATCGCTTAAAATGTCGTTTTAATTTAAACAAGTATTTGCAGTTGAGTTTCAACAGAAATGAGCTTGTTTATATCTATTTTCCGTGTTTTTCAATGAAATCGTTAAATTTTACACTCCTTTTTTCATGATTTGTTAATTTCTCCATCGAAAAATACGATATTTTAATGTAAACACTTGTGTTGTGGTATTTCCAAATAAATCAACTCGTTTAATTTTTTTCTGTGTTTTCGATGATATCGTTAAATTTCAAACCCTTTCTTTCATCATTCCTTGATTTCTCCACCGCAAAATAAAAAGTTTTAATTTAAAAACGTAATTTATGTGGCATTCAAACGGAAAACTGCTCGTTTTTATTTACTTTTCGTGTTTTCGATGCAATCGTTATTTATCCTCGATAATTTCCTCTCAAGAGTTTCAAACACCTTTTTTCATCATTCGATGATTTCTTTTTCGCGGAGTATGTCGTTTTAATTTAACACGCCTTTCAAGTCTATCGAACTACTTTTTTTCAAAATTCGTTGAATTTTCAAATCGCAGAAATTGGTGTGATGATTTTAAGCGCGCATGGTTTGTGTCGAGTTCACTGAGAACGTAAGTTCTTTTTCAATCTTCGTATTTTTTGATGTAATCTTTTATTTTCTCTAACTTTTTTCAATTTCATTGATTCAAGCGCCTTTCTTCATCATTCGTTGATTTATCTATCGAAAATATGTCCGTTAAATTGAACCTTTGTTTTATGCGGTATTTCCACAGAAAACTGCTCGATTTCATCATTCCTACGAATCCTAATGAAATCGTTAAATTTTACACTCCTTTTTTCATGATTTGTTAATTTCTCCATCGAAAAATATAATATTTTAATGTAAACACTTGTGTTGTGGTATTTCCAAATAAATCAACTCGTGTAATTTTTTTCTGTGTTTTCGATTATATTGTTAAATTTCAAACCCCTTCTTTCATCATTCCTTGATTTCTCCACCCCAAAATATGAAGTTTTAATTTAAAAACGTAATTTATGTGGCATTCAAACGGAAAACTGCTCGTTTTTATTTAATTTTTCGTGTTTTCGATGCAATTCGG
Source organism: Hetaerina americana (assembly GCF_022747635.1). Lineage (NCBI taxonomy): Eukaryota > Metazoa > Arthropoda > Insecta > Odonata > Calopterygidae > Hetaerina > Hetaerina americana. Next base: position 20,104 of record NW_027286095.1, read on the forward strand.
TATTTATCCTCGATAATTTCCTTTCAAGAGTTTCAAACACACCTTTTTTCATCATTCGATGATTTCTTTTTTCGCGGAGTATGTCGTTCTCTAAATTTCTTTAATTTAAGTAAACCAAACTTCTTTTTCGTTTATTTCTCCATCGCTTAAAATGTCGTTTTAATTTAAACAAGTATTTGCAGTTGAGTTTCAACAGAAATGAGCTTGTTTATATCTATTTTCCGTGTTTTCAATGAAATCGTTAAATTTTACACTCCTTTTTTCATGATTTGTTAATTTCTCCATCGAAAAATACGATATTTTAATGTAAACACTTGTGTTGTGGTATTTCCAAATAAATCAACTCGTTTAATTTTTTTCTGTGTTTTCGATGATATCGTTAAATTTCAAACCCCTTCTTTTATCATTCCTTGATTTCTCCACCGCAAAATATGAAGTTTTAATTTAAAAACGTAATTTATGTGGCATTCAAACGGAAAAACTGCTCGTTTTTATTTACTTTTCGTGTTTTCGATGCAATCGTTATTTATCCTCGAGATTTTCCTTTCAAGAGTTTCAAACACCTTTTTTCATCATTCGATGATTTCTTTTTCGCGGAGTATGTCGTTTTAATTTTAACACGCATTTAAATTGGTACTTCCACAGAGAACTGTTCGGTTTTTTAAATTTTCGTGTTCTTTATGTGATCGTTAATTTTCTCTCAATATTTTCCTTTCAAGTCTATCGAACTACTTTTTTCAAAATTCGTTGAATTTTCAATCGCAGAAATCGGTGTGATGATTTTAAGCGCGCATGTTTTGTGTCGAGTTCACTGAGAAATGTAAGTTCATTTTCAATCTTCGTATTTTTGATGTAATCTTTTATTTTCTCTAACTTTTTTCAATTTCATTGATTAAAGCGCCTTTCTTCATCATTCGTTGATTTATCTATCGAAAATATGTCCGTTAATTTGAACACTTGTTTTATGCGGTATTTCCACAGAAAACTGCTCGATTTCATCTTCCTACGTATTTTCGATGAAATCGCGTATTTTTTTTAATCCGATGATTTTTCAATCGAAAAACAGTTGTTATTATTATCAACGCGTATGTTTTGGTCAATTCCACTGAAAACTGCTAGTTTTTACTTTATCTTCTTATTTTCGCATGAAATTAATCAATAACATTTTTTCAATTCAAGGTTTTCAAAAGACGTTTTTTCATTATTCTCTTTCTTTTAGATCGCAAATTATATCTTTATAATTTAAACTAGTATTTGATGATGGATTTCCACAGAGATTGTTTTTATGTTTTTTTGGTGAAATCGTAAATTTTTTCTCAATTATTACCTTCCAAAATTTTCAAACAACTTTTTTCAAGAATTTGTTGGCCTTTTTAACCGCAAACATTGGTGTTATGATTTTCCACGCGCATGTTTTGCGGCATGTCCACTGAAAACGGCTAGTTTTCATTTAATAATCGTATTTTCGATTAACACGCGTACTCTCTCTAATTTTCTTAAATTTAGTGGAAATCAAACTCCTTTTTCCTCTATTTCTTTAAACCTTAATATGTCGTTTTAATTTAAACAAGTTTTTGAAGTGGAGTTTCCACATAAAAGTAATCGTTTTTATCTTTTTTTCGTGTTTTCAATGAAATCGTTTAGTTTTAAAGCCCTTTTTTCATGATTTGTTAGTTTCTTCCTCCATCGAAAAAATACGTTATATTGAATGTAAACACGTATCAATGGTTTTTTCCCACATAAAACAACTCGTTTATTATTTTCCGTGTTTTGGATGATATTGTTAAATTTCAAACCCATTTTTTCATCATTCGTTGATTTCTCCACCGCAAAATATATCGTTTGAATTTAACATCCATTTTTAAATTGTCTCCACCGCAAAATATATCGTTTGAATTTAACATCCATTTTAAATTGGTATTACCACAGAGAACAGCTCTTTTTATTTAATTTTCGTGTTTTTGATGAAATCGGTAATTTTCTCTCAATATTTTCCTTTTAAGTATTTCGAATTACTTTTTCAAAATTCGTTTAATTTTCAATCGCAAAATATGGTTAATTATTTAAACACGTATGTTTTGAGGCGAGTACACTGAAAACTGGTAGTTTTTATTCAATCATCGTATTTTTTATGCATTCACGTATTTTCTCAACGCAGAGTATGTCGTTTTAATTTTAACACGCATTAAAATCGGTATTACCACTGATAACAGCTCGTTTATATTTAATTTTCGTGTTTTCGATGTGATCGTTAATAATCTCTCAATATTTTCCTTTCAAGTATATCGAACTACTTTTTCCAATATTCGTTGATTTTTTAATAGCAGAAATTTGTGTTTTGATTTTAAGCGCGCATGTTTTGTGGCGAGTTCACTGAGAACAGCTAGTTCTCATTTAATCTTCGTATTTTCAATGTAATCTCGTATTTTCTTTAACTTTTTTCAATTTCATTGTTTGAAGCGCCATTCTTCATCATTCGTTGATTTATCTATCGAAAATATGTTCGTTAATTTGAACACGGGTTTTATGTGGTATTTCAACAGAAAACTGCTCGCTTTTATTCAATCTACGTATTTTCAAAAAAATCTCGTATTTTTTTTTTTTAATTCGTTGATTTTTCGATCGAAAAAAGTTTTTATTATTATCAACGCGTACGTTTTGTGGCCATTCAAAGAAAAACTGCAAGTGTTTACTTTATCTTCTTTTCGTTGTCTTTTAAATCACAAATTTATCGTTATAATTTAAACTAGTATTTGATGTGGTATTTCCAGAGATAACTTCTCGTTTTTAAGCATTTTTTGTGTTTTGCTGAATTCGTAAATTTTCTCTATATAATTTCCTTCCAAGTTTTTCAAATTACATTTTTCAAAATTCGTTAGTTTTTTAACCGCAAACATTGGTGTTATGATTTTCCATGCGCATGTTTTGGGGCGTGTCCACTGAAAACGACTAGTTTTCATCCAATGATCGTATTTTGGATGAAAACGCGAACTTTCTCTAAATTTCTTCAAGTTAAGATAATCAAACTACTTTTTCGTTTATATCTCCTTCGCTAAAAATGTCGTTTTAATTTAAACAAGTATTTGAAGTGGAGTTTTCACAGAAAACAGCTCGTTTTTATTTATTTTCCGTATTTTCGATGACATCTAAACCTTTTCTTTCATCATTCGTTGATATCTCCATCGCAAACTATGTTGTCTTATTTCAACACGTATTTAATGTAGTATTTCCAGACTACTTTATTCAAAATTCGTTGATGTTTCAATCGGAATGTTGGTCGGATTATTTGAAACGCGAATGTTTTGGGGCGAGTCCACTGAAAACTGCTAGTTTTTATTCAATCATCGCATTTTTCATGCATTCACGTATTTTCTAAACATTTTTTCAATTCAAATCATTTTAACTCTTTTTTTCCTTATTCGTTGTCTTTTACATCGCAAATTATATCGTTATAATTTAAACTAGTATTTGATGTGGGATTTCCAGGGAGAACTCCTCGATTTTATGTATTTTTTGTGTTTTTGGTGATTTCGTAAATTTTCTCTAAATTAATACCTCCCAAATTTCTCAACCTTCATTTTTAATAATTCCTTGGTTTTGGAAAAATACGTTTTTTTAATGTAATCAAGTATTTTTCTGGCATTTCCAAATAAAACTACTCGTTTAATTTTTTTCCGTGTTTTCGATGATATAGTTAAATTTAAAACTCATTTTTTCATCATATGTTGATTTATCCACCGCAAAATATGTAGTTTTAATTTAAACACGTAATTTATGTGGTATTTAAACGGACAACTTCACGTCTTTATTTACTTTTTGTGATTTCGATGCAATCGTTATTTTACCCTAGATATTCTCCTTTCAAGAGTTACAAACTACTTTTTTCGGTATTCCTTGAAATTTCAATCGCAAAATATGGGTAATATTCAAAACACGTATGTTTTGTGGCGAGTACACTGAAAACTGCTAGCTTTTTATCAATCTTAATATTTTCGAATAAATGCGTGTTTTCTCTAAATATATTTATTTTAAGTAATTAAAACACCTCTTTTCATCATTTGATGATTTCTTCATCGCAGAGTATGTCCTTTTAATTTAAAATCGTATTTAAAATGGTATTTCCTCGATTTTATGGATTTCTTTGTGTTTAAGCAGAATAGGTAAATTTTCTCTCAATTATTTCCTTCCAAGTTTTTCAAACTTCTTTATTCAAAATTTGTTGGTTTTTTAACCGCAAGCATTTGTGTTATGATTTTCCACGCGCATGTTTTGCGGTGTGTCCACTTAAAACGGCTAGTTTTCATCCAATGATCGTATTTTGGATGAAATCACGTTCTTTCTCTAAATTTCTTTAATTTAAGTAAACCAAACTCCTTTTTCGTCTATTTATCCATCGCTTAAAATGTCGTTTTAATTTAAACAAGTATTTGCAGTTGAGTTTCAACAGAAATGAGCTCGTTTACATCTATGTTCCGTGTTTTCAATGAAATCGTTAAATTTTACACTCCTTTTTTCATGATTTGTTAATTTCTCCATCGAAAAGTACGATATTTTAATGTAAACACTTGTGTTGTGGTATTTCCAAATAAATCAACTCGTTTAATTTTTTTCTGTGTTTTCGATGATATCGTTAAATTTCAAACCACTTCTTTCATCATTATTACCCTAGATATTCTCCTTTCAAGAGTTACAAACTACTTTTTTCGGTATTCCTTGAAATTTCAATCGCAAAATATGGGTAATTTTCAAAACACGTATGTTTTGTGGCGAGTACACTGAAAACTGCTAGCTTTTTATCAATCTTAATATTTTCGATGAAATGCGTGTTTTCTCTAAATATATTTAATTTAAGTATGTAAAACACCTCTTTTCATCATTTGATGATTTCTTCATCGCAGAGTATGTCCTTTTAATTTTAACACGCATTTAAAATGGTATTTCATCGATTTTATGGATTTCTTTGTGTTTAAGCTGAAAAGGTAAATTTTCTCTCAATTATTTCCTTCCAAGTTTTTCAAACTTCATTATTCAAAATTTGTTGGTTTTTTAACCGCAAGCATTTGTGTTATGATTTTCCACGCGCATGTTTTGCGGTGTGTCCACTTAAAACGGCTAGTTTTCTTCCAATCGTATTTTGGATGAAATCGCGTTCTTTCTCTAAATTTCTTTAATTTAAGTAAACCAAACTCCTTTTTCGTTTATTTCTCCATCGCTTAAAATGTCGTTTTAATTTAAACAAGTATTTGCAGTTGAGTTTCAACAGAAATGAGCTCGTTTATATCTATTTTCCGTGTTTTCAATGAAATCGTTAAATTTTACACTCCTTTTTTCATGATTTGTTAATTTCTCCATCGAAAAATACGATATTTTAATGTAAACACTTTTGTTGTGGTATTTCCAAATAAATCAACTCGTGTAATTTTTTCTGTGTTTTCGATGATATCGTTAAATTTCAAACCCCTTCTTTCATCATTCCTTGATTTCTCCACCGCAAAATATGAAGTTTTAATTTAAAAACATAATTTATGTGGCATTCAAACGGAAAACTGCTCGTTTTTATTTAATTTTCGTGTTTTCGATGCAATCGGTATTTATCCTCGATAATTTCCTTTCAAGAGTTTCCAACACCTTTTTTCATCATTCGATGATTTCTTTTTCGCGGAGTATGTCGTTCTCTAAATTTCTTTAATTTAAGTAAACCAAACTTCTTTTTCGTTTATTTCTCCATCGCTTAAAATGTCGTTTTAATTTAAACAAGTATTTGCAGTTGAGTTTCAACAGAAATGAGCTTGTTTATATCTATTTTCCGTGTTTTCAATGAAATCGTTAAATTTTACACTCCTTTTTTCATGATTTGTTAATTTCTCCATCGAAAAATACGATATTTTAATGTAAACACTTGTGTTGTGGTATTTCCAAATAAATCAACTCGTTTAATTTTTTTCTGTGTTTTCGATGATATCGTTAAATTTCAAACCCTTTCTTTCATCATTCCTTGATTTCTCCACCGCAAAATAAAAAGTTTTAATTTAAAAACGTAATTTATGTGGCATTCAAACGGAAAACTGCTCGTTTTTATTTACTTTTCGTGTTTTCGATGCAATCGTTATTTATCCTCGATAATTTCCTCTCAAGAGTTTCAAACACCTTTTTTCATCATTCGATGATTTCTTTTTCGCGGAGTATGTCGTTTTAATTTTAACACGCATTTAAATTGGTACTTCCACAGAGAACTGTTCGGTTTTTTAAAATTTCGGGTTTTTTATGTGATCGTTAATTTTCTCTCAATATTTTCCTTTCAAGTCTATCGTACTACTTTTTTCAAAATTCGTTGAATTTTCAATCGCAGAAATTGGTTTGATGATTTTAAGCGCGCATGGTTTGTGTCGAGTTCACTGAGAAACGTAAGTTCTTTTTCAATCTTCGTATTTTTGATGTAATCTTTTATTTTCTCTAACTTTTTTCAATTTCATTGATTCAAGCGCCTTTCTTCATCATTCGTTGATTTATCTATCGAAAATATGTCCGTTAAATTGAACCTTTGTTTTATGCGGTATTTCCACAGAAAACTGCTCGATTTCATCTTCCTACGAATCCTAATGAAATCGTTAAATTTTACACTCCTTTTTTCATGATTTGTTAATTTCTCCCTCGAAAAATACGATATTTTAATGTAAACACTTGTGTTGTGGTATTTCCAAATAAATCAACTCGTGTAATTTTTTTCTGTGTTTTCGATGATATTGTTAAATTTCAAACCCCTTCTTTCATCATTCCTTGATTTCTCCACCGCAAAATATGAAGTTTTAATTTAAAAACGTAATTTATGTGGCATTCAAACGGAAAACTGCTCGTTTTTATTTACTTTTCGTGTTTTCGATGCAATCGTTATTTATCCTCGATAATTTCCTCTCAAGAGTTTCAAACACCTTTTTTCATCATTCGATGATTTCTTTTTCGCGGAGTATGTCGTTTTAATTTTAACACGCATTTAAATTGGTACTTCCACAGAGAACTGTTCGGTTTTTTAAAATTTCGGGTTTTTTATGTGATCGTTAATTTTCTCTCAATATTTTCCTTTCAAGTCTATCGAACTACTTTTTTCAAAATTCGTTGAATTTTCAATCGCAGAAATTGGTGTGATGATTTTAAGCGCGCATGGTTTGTGTCGAGTTCACTGAGAAACGTAAGTTCTTTTTCAATCTTCGTATTTTTGATGTAATCTTTTATTTTCTCTAACTTTTTTCAATTTCATTGATTCAAGCGCCTTTCTTCATCATTCGTTGATTTATCTATCGAAAATATGTCCGTTAAATTGAACCTTTGTTTTATGCGGTATTTCCACAGAAAACTGCTCGATTTCATCTTCCTACGAATCCTAATGAAATCGTTAAATTTTACACTCCTTTTTTCATGATTTGTTAATTTCTCCATCGAAAAATATAATATTTTAATGTAAACACTTGTGTTGTGGTATTTCCAAATAAATCAACTCGTGTAATTTTTTTCTGTGTTTTCGATTATATTGTTAAATTTCAAACCCCTTCTTTCATCATTCCTTGATTTCTCCACCCCAAAATATGAAGTTTTAATTTAAAAACGTAATTTATGTGGCATTCAAACGGAAAACTGCTCGTTTTTATTTAATTTTCGTGTTTTCGATGCAATCGGTATTTATCCTCGATAATTTCCTTTCAAGAGTTTCAAACACCTTTTTTCATCATTCGATGATTTCTTTTTCGCGGAGTATGTCGTTCTCTAAATTTCTTTAATTTAAGTAAACCAAACTTCTTTTTCGTTTATTTCTCCATCGCTTAAAATGTCGTTTTAATTTAAACAAGTATTTGCAGTTGAGTTTCAACAGAAATGAGCTTGTTTATATCTATTTTCCGTGTTTTCAATGAAATCGTTAAATTTTACACTCCTTTTTTCATGATTTGTTAATTTCTCCATCGAAAAATACGATATTTTAATGTAAACACTTGTGTTGTGGTATTTCCAAATAAATCAACTCGTTTAATTTTTTTCTGTGTTTTCGATGATATCGTTAAATTTCAAACCCCTTCTTTTATCATTCCTTGATTTCTCCACCGCAAAATATGAAGTTTTAATTTAAAAACGTAATTTATGTGGCATTCAAACGGAAAACTGCTCGTTTTTATTTACTTTTCGTGTTTTCGATGCAATCGTTATTTATCCTCGATAATTTCCTTTCAAGAGTTTCAAACACCTTTTTTCATCATTCGATGATTTCTTTTTCGCGGAGTATGTCGTATTAATTTTAACACGCATTTAAATTGGTACTTCCACAGAGAACTGTTCGGTTTTTTAAATTTTCGTGTTCTTTATGTGATCGTTAATTTTCTCTCAATATTTTCCTTTCAAGTCTATCGAACTACTTTTTTCAAAATTCGTTGAATTTTCAATCGCAGAAATCGGTGTGATGATTTTAAGCGCGCATGTTTTGTGTCGAGTTCACTGAGAAATGTAAGTTCTTTTTCAATCTTCGTATTTTTGATGTAATCTTTTATTTTCTCTAACTTTTTTCAATGTCATTGATTCAAGCGCCTTTCTTCATCTTTCGTTGATTTATCTATCGAAAATATGTCCGTTAATTTGAACACTTGTTTTATGCGGTATTTCCACAGAAAACTGCTCGATTTCATCTTCCGACGTATTTTCGATGAAATCGCGTATTTTTTTTAATCCGTTGATTTTTCAATCGAAAAACAGTTGTTATTATTATCAACGCGTATGTTTTGGTCAATTCCACTGAAAACTGCTAGTTTTTACTTTGTCTTCTTATTTTCGATGAAATTAATCAATAAACATTTTTTCAATTCAAGGTTTTCAAAAGACGTTTTTCATTATTCTTTTTCTTTTAGATCGCAAATTATATCTTTATAATTTAAACTAGTATTTGATGATGGATTTCCACAGAGATTGTTTTTATGTTTTTTTTGGTGAAATCGTAAATTTTCTCTCAATTATTACCTTCTAAAATTTTCAAATAACTTTTTTCAAAATTTGTTGGTTTTTTAACCGCAAACATTGGTGTTATGATTTTCCACGCGCATGTTTTGCGGCATGTCAACTGAAAACGGCTAGTTTTCATTTAATAATCGTATTTTCGATTAAAACGCGTACTCTCTCTAAATTTCTTCAATTAAGGTAAATCAAACTCCTTTTTCCTCTATTTATTCAACGCTAAAAATGTCGTTTTAATTTAAACAAACTTTTGAAGTGGAGTTTCCACATAAAGTGCTCGCTTTTATCTTTTTTTCGTGTTTTCAATGAAATCGTTAAGTTTTAAAGCCCTTTTTTCATGATTTGTTAGTTTCTCCATCGAAAAATACGTTATATTGAATGTAAACACGTATCAATGGTTTTTCCACGTAAAACAACTCGTTTAATTATTTTCCGTGTTTTTGATGATATCGTTAAATTTCAAACCCATTTTTTCATCATTCGTTGATTTCTCCACCGCAAAATATATCGTTTGAATTTTAACATCCATTTTAAATTGGTATTACCACAGAGACAGCTCTTTTTATTTAATTTTCGTGTTTTTGATGTGATCGTTAATAATCTCTCAATATTTTCCTTTCAAGTATATCAAACTACTTTTTTCAAAATTCGTTAAATTTTTAATAGCAGAAATTTGTGTTTTGATTTTAAGCGCGCATGTTTTGTGGCGAGTTCACTGAGAACAGCTAGTTCTCATTCAATCTTCGTATTTTCAATGTAATCTCGTATTTTCTTTAACTTTTTTCAATTTCATTGTTTGAGCGCCATTCTTCATCATTCGTTGATTTATCTATCGAAAATATGTTCGTTAATTTGAACACGGGTTTTATGTGGTATTTCCACAGAAAACTGCTCGTTTTTATTCAATCTACGTATTTTCGAAGAAATCTCGTATTTTTTTTAATTCTTTGATTTTTCGATCGAAAAAAAGTTTTTATTATTATCAACGCGTACGTTTTGTGGCCATTTAAATAAAAACTGCAAGTGTTTACTTTATCTTCTTTTCGTTGTCTTTTAAATCACAAATTTATCGTTATAATTTAAACTAGTATTTGATGTGGTATTTCCAGAGATAACTTCTCGTTTTTAAGCATTTTTTGTGTTTTTGCTGAATTCGTAAATTTTCTCTATATAATTTCCTTCCAAGTTTTTCAAATTACATTTTTCAAAATTCGTTAGTTTTTTAACCGCAAACATTGGTGTTATGATTTTCCACGCGCATGTTTTGGGGCGTGTCCACTGAAAACGACTAGTTTTCATCCAATGATCGTATTTTGGATGAAAACGCGAACTTTCTCTAAATTTCTTCAAGTTAAGATAATCAAACTACTTTTTCGTTTATATCTCCTCGCTAAAAATGTCGTTTTAATTTAAACAAGTATTTGAAGTGGAGTTTTCACAGAAAACAGCTCGTTTTTATTTATTTTCCGTATTTTCGATGACATCTAAACCTTTTCTTTCATCATTCGTTGATTTCTCCATCGCAAACTATGTTGTCTTATTTCAACACGTATTTAATGTAGTATTTCCAGACTACTTTATTCAAAATAGTTGATGTTTCAATCGGAATGTTGGTCGGATTATTTGAAACGCGAATGTTTTGGGGCGAGTCCACTGAAAACTGCTAGTTTTTATTCAATCATCGCATTTTTCATGCATTCACGTATTTTCTAAACATTTTTTCAATTCAAATCATTTTAACTCTTTTTTTCTTTATTCGTTGTCTTTTACATCGCAAATTATATCGTTATAATTTAAACTAGTATTTGATGTGGGATTTCCAGGGAGAACTCCTCGATTTTATGTATTTTTTGTGTTTTTGGTGATTTCGTAAATTTTCTCTTAATTAATACCTCCCAAATTTCTCAACCTTCATTTTTAATAATTCCTTGGTTTTGGAAAAATACGTTTTTTTAATGTAATCAAGTATTTTTCTGGCATTTCCAAATAAAACTACTCGTTTAATTTTTTTCCGTGTTTTCGATGATATAGTTAAATTTAAAACTCATTTTTTCATCATATGTTGATTTATCCACCGCAAAATATGTAGTTTTAATTTAAACACGTAATTTATGTGGTATTTAAACGGACAACTTCACGTCTTTATTTACTTTTTGTGATTTCGATGCAATCGTTATTTTACCCTAGATATTCTCCTTTCAAGAGTTACAAACTACTTTTTTCGTTATTCCTTGAAATTTCAATCGCAAAATATGGGTAATATTCAAAACACGTATGTTTTGTGTAGAGTACACTGAAAACTGCTAGCTTTTTATCAATCTTAATATTTTCGAATAAATGCGTGTTTTCTCTAAATATATTTATTTTAAGTAATTAAAACACCTCTTTTCATCATTTGATGATTTCTTCATCGCAGAGTATGTCCTTTTAATTTTAAATCGCATTTAAAATGGTATTTCCTCGATTTTATGGATTTCTTTGTGTTTAAGCAGAAAAGGTAAATTTTCTCTCAATTATTTCCTTCCAAGTTTTTCAAACTTCTTTATTCAAAATTTGTTGGTTTTTTAACCGCAAGCATTTGTGTTATGATTTTCTACGCGCATGTTTTGCGGTGTGTCCACTTAAAACGGCTAGTTTTCATCCAATGATCGTATTTTGGATGAAATCGCGTTCTTTCTCTAAATTTCTTTAATTTAAGTAAACCAAACTCCTTTTTCGTCTATTTATCCATCGCTTAAAATGTCGTTTTAATTTAAACAAGTATTTGCAGTTGAGTTTCAACAGAAATGAGCTCGTTTATATCTATTTTCCGTGTTTTCAATGAAATCGTTAAATTTTACACTCCTTTTTTCATGATTTGTTAATTTCTCCATCGAAAAGTACGATATTTTAATGTAAACACTTGTGTTGTGGTATTTCCAAATAAATCAACTCGTTTAATTTTTTTCTGTGTTTTCGATGATATCGTTAAATTTCAAACCCCTTCTTTCATCATTATTACCCTAGATATTCTCCTTTCAAGAGTTACAAACTACTTTTTTCGGTATTCCTTGAAATTTCAATCGCAAAATATGGGTAATTTTCAAAACACGTATGTTTCGTGGCGAGTACACTGAAAACTGCTAGCTTTTTATCAATCTTAATATTTTCGAATAAATGCGTGTTTTCTCTAAATATATTTAATTTAAGTAATTAAAACACCTCTTTTCATCATTTGATGATTTCTTCATCGCAGAGTATGTCCTTTTAATTTTAAATCGCATTTAAAATGGTATTTCCTCGATTTTATGGATTTCTTTGTGTTTAAGCAGAAAAGGTAAATTTTCTCTCAATTATTTCCTTCCAAGTTTTTCAAACTTCTTTATTCAAAATTTGTTGGTTTTTTAACCGCAAGCATTTGTGTTATGATTTTCCACGCGCATGTTTTGCGGTGTGTCCACTTAAAACGGCTAGTTTTCATCCAATGATCGTATTTTGGATGAAATCGCGTTCTTTCTCTAAATTTCTTTAATTTAAGTAAACCAAACTCCTTTTTCGTTTATTTATCCATCGCTTAAAATGTCGTTTTAATTTAAACAAGTATTTGCAGTTGAGTTTCAACAGAAATGAGCTCGTTTATATCTATTTTCCGTGTTTTCAATGAAATCGTTAAATTTTACACTCCTTTTTTCATGATTTGTTAATTTCTCCATCGAAAAATACGATATTTTAATGTAAACACTTTTGTTGTGGTATTTCCAAATAAATCAACTCGTGTAATTTTTTCTGTGTTTTCGATGATATCGTTAAATTTCAAACCCCTTCTTTCATCATTCCTTGATTTCTCCACCGCAAAATATGAAGTTATAATTTAAAAACATAATTTATGTGGCATTCAAACGGAAAACTGCTCGTTTTTATTTAATTTTCGTGTTTTCGATGCAATCGGTATTTATCCTCGATAATTTCCTCTCAAGAGTTTCAAACACCTTTTTTCATCATTCGATGATTTCTTTTTCGCGGAGTATGTCGTTCTCTAAATTTCTTTAATTTAAGTAAACCAAACTTCTTTTTCGTTTATTTCTCCATCGCTTAAAATGTCGTTTTAATTTAAACAAGTATTTGCAGTTGAGTTTCAACAGAAATGAGCTTGTTTATATCTATTTTCCGTGTTTTCAATGAAATCGTTAAATTTTACACTCCTTTTTTCATGATTTGTTAATTTCTCCATCGAAAAATACGATATTTTAATGTAAACACTTGTGTTGTGGTATTTCCAAATAAATCAACTCGTTTAATTTTTTTCTGTGTTTTCGATGATATCGTTAAATTTCAAACCCTTTCTTTCATCATTCCTTGATTTCTCCACCGCAAAATATGAAGTTTTAATTTAAAAACGTAATTTATGTGGCATTCAAACGGAAAACTGCTCGTTTTTATTTACTTTTCGTGTTTTCGATGCAATCGTTATTTATCCTCGATAATTTCCTCTCAAGAGTTTCAAACACCTTTTTTCATCATTCGATGATTTCTTTTTCGCGGAGTATGTCGTTTTAATTTTAACACGCATTTAAATTGGTACTTCCACAGAGAACTGTTCGGTTTTTTAAAATTTCGGGTTTTTTATGTGATCGTTAATTTTCTCTCAATATTTTCCTTTCAAGTCTATCGAACTACTTTTTTCAAAATTCGTTGAATTTTCAATCGCAGAAATTGGTGTGATGATTTTAAGCGCGCATGGTTTGTGTCGAGTTCACTGAGAAACGTAAGTTCTTTTTCAATCTTCGTATTTTTGATGTAATCTTTTATTTTCTCTAACTTTTTTCAATTTCATTGATTCAAGCGCCTTTCTTCATCATTCGTTGATTTATCTATCGAAAATATGTCCGTTAAATTGAACCTTTGTTTTATGCGGTATTTCCACAGAAAACTGCTCGATTTCATCTTCCTACGAATCCTAATGAAATCGTTAAATTTTACACTCCTTTTTTCATGATTTGTTAATTTCTCCCTCGAAAAATACGATATTTTAATGTAAACACTTGTGTTGTGGTATTTCCAAATAAATCAACTCGTTTAATTTTTTTCTGTGTTTTCGATGATATCGTTAAATTTCAAACCCCTTCTTTTATCATTCCTTGATTTCTCCACCGCAAAATATGAAGTTTTAATTTAAAAACGTAATTTATGTGGCATTCAAACGGAAAACTGCTCGTTTTTATTTACTTTTCGTGTTTTCGATGCAATCGTTATTTATCCTCGATAATTTCCTTTCAAGAGTTTCAAACACCTTTTTTCATCATTCGATGATTTCTTTTTCGCGGAGTAAGTCGTTTTAATTTTAACACGCATTTAAATTGGTACTTCCACAGAGAACTGTTCGGTTTTTTAAATTTTCGTGTTCTTTATGTGATCGTTAATTTTCTCTCAATATTTTCCTTTCAAGTCTATCGAACTATTTTTTCAAAATTCGTTGAATTTTTAATCGCAGAAATCGGTGTGATGATTTTAAGCGCGCATGTTTTGTGTCGAGTTCACTGAGAAATGTAAGTTCTTTTTCAATATTCGTATTTTTGATGTAATCTTTTATTTTCTCTAACTTTTTTCAATGTCATTGATTCAAGCGCCTTTCTTCATCTTTCGTTGAATTATCTATCGAAAATATGTCCGTTAAATTGAACCTTTGTTTTATGCGGTATTTCCACAGAAAACTGCTCGATTTCATCTTCCTACGTATTTTCGATGAAATCGCGTATTTTTTTTAATCCGTTGATTTTTCAATCGAAAAACAGTTGTTATTATTATCAACGCGTATGTTTTGGTCAATTCCACTGAAAACTGCTAGTTTTTACTTTATCTTCTTATTTTCGATGAAATTAATCAATAAACATTTTTTCAATTCAAGGTTTTCAAAAGACGTTTTTTATTATTCTCTTTTTTTTAGGACGCAAATTATATCTTTATAATTTAAACTAGTATTTGATGATGGATTTCCACAGAGATTGTTTTTATGTTTTTTTTGGTGAAATCGTAAATTTTCTCTCAATTATTACCTTCTAAAATTTTCAAATAACTTTTTTCAAAATTTGTTGGTTTTTTAACCGCAAACATTGGTGTTATGATTTTCCACGCGCATGTTTTGCGGCATGTCAACTGAAAACGGCTAGTTTTCATTTAATAATCGTATTTTCGATTAAAACGCGTACTCTCTCTAAATTTCTTCAATTAAGGTAAATCAAACTCCTTTTTCCTCTATTTATTCAACGCTAAAAATGTCGTTTTAATTTAAACAAACTTTTGAAGTGGAGTTTCCACATAAAGTGCTCGCTTTTATCTTTTTTTCGTGTTTTCAATGAAATCGTTAAGTTTTAAAGCCCTTTTTTCATGATTTGTTAGTTTCTCCATCGAAAAATACGTTATATTGAATGTAAACACGTATCAATGGTTTTTCCACGTAAAACAACTCGTTTAATTATTTTCCGTGTTTTTGATGATATCGTTAAATTTCAAACCCATTTTTTCATCATTCGTTGATTTCTCCACCGCAAAATATATCGTTTGAATTTTAACATCCATTTTAAATTGGTATTACCACAGAGAACAGCTCTTTTTAATTAATTTTCGTGTTTTTGATGAAATCGGTAGTTTTCTCTCAATATTTTCCTTTTAAGTATTTCGAATTACTTTTTTCAAAATTCGTTAAATTTTCAATCGCAAAATATGGTTAATTATTTTAACACGTATGTTTTGAGGCGAGTACACTGAAAACTGGTAGTTTTTATTCAATCATCGTATTTTTTATGTATTCACGTATTTTCTCAACGCAGAGTATGTCGTTTTAATTTTAACACGCATTAAAATCGGTATTTCCACTGATAACAGCTCGTTTATATTTAATTTTCGTGTTTTCGATGTGATCGTCAATAATCTCTCAATATTTTCCTTTCAAGTATATCGAACTACTTTTTTCAATATTCGTTAAATGTTTAATAGCAGAAATTTGTGTTTTGATTTTAAGCGCGCATGTTTTGTGGCGAGTTCACTGAGAACAGCTAGTTCTCATTCAATCTTCGTATTTTCAATGTAATCTCGTATTTTCTTTAACTTTTTTCAATTTCATTGTTTGAAGCGCCATTCTTCATCATTCGTTGATTTATCTATCGAAAATATGTTCGTAAATTTTAACACGGGTTTTATGTGGTATTTCCACAGAAAACTGCTCGTTTTTATTCAATCTACGTATTATCGAAGAAATCTCGTATTTTTTTTTAATTCTTTGATTTTTCGATCGAAAAAAAGTTTTTATTATTATCAACGCGTTCGTTTTGTGGCCATTCAAATAAATACTGCAAGTCTTTTAAATCACAAATTTATCGTTATAATTTAAACTAATATTTGATGTGGTATTTCCAGAGATAACTTCTCGTTTTTAAGTATTTTTTGTGTTTTTGCTGAAATCGTAAATTTTCTCTATATAATTTCCATCCAAGTTTTTCAAATTATATTTTTCAAAATTCGTTAGTTTTTTAACCGCAAACATTGGTGTTATGATTTTCCACGCGCATGTTTTAGGGCGTGTCCACTGAAAACGACTAGTTTTCATCCAATGATCGTATTTTGGATTAAAACGCGAACTTTCTCTAAATTTCTTCAAGTTAAGATAATCAAACTACTTTTTCGTTTATATCTCCTTCGCTAAAAATGTCGTTTTAATTAAAACAAGTATTTGAAGTGGAGTTTTCACAGAAAACAGCTCGTTTTTATTTATTTCCCGTATTTTCGATGACATCTAAACCTTTTCTTTCATCATTCGTTGATTTCTCCATCGCAAACTATGTTGTCTTATTTCAACACGTATTTAATGTAGTATTTCCAGACTACTTTATTCAAAATTCGTTGATGTTTCAATCGGAATGTTGGTCGGATTATTTGAAACGCGAATGTTTTGGGGCGAGTCCACTGAAAACTGCTAGTTTTTATTCAATCATCGCATTTTTCATGCATTCACGTATTTTCTAAACTTTTTTTTAATTCAAATCATTTTAACTCTTTTTTTCCTTATTCGTTGTCTTTTACATCGCAAATTATATCGTTATAATTTAAACTAGTATTTGATGTGGGATTTCCAGGGAGAACTCCTCGATTTTTGTATTTTTTGTGTTTTTGGTGATTTCGTAAATTTTCTCTAAATTAATACCTCCCAAATTTCTCAACCTTCTTTTTTAATAATTCGTTGGTTTTGGAAAAATACGTTTTTTTAATGTAATCAAGTATTTTCTGGCATTTCCAAATAAAACTACTCGTTTAATTTTTTTCCGTGTTTTCGATGATATAGTTAAATTTAAAACTCATTTTTTCATCATATGTTGATTTATATACCGCAAAATATGTAGTTTTAATTTAAACACGTAATTTATGTGGTATTTAAACGGACAACTTCACGTCTTTTTTTACTTTTTGTGATTTCGATGCCATCGTTATTTTACCCTAGATATTCTCCTTTCAAGAGTTACAAACTACTTTTTTCGGTATTCCTTGAAATTTCAATCGCAAAATATGGGTAATTTTCAAAACACGTATGTTTCGTGGCGAGTACACTGAAAACTGCTAGCTTTTTATCAATCTTAATATTTTCGAATAAATGCGTGTTTTCTCTAAATATATTTAATTTAAGTAATTAAAACACCTCTTTTCATCATTTGATGATTTCTTCATCGCAGAGTATGTCCTTTTAATTTTAAATCGCATTTAAAATGGTATTTCCTCGATTTTATGGATTTCTTTGTGTTTAAGCAGAAAAGGTAAATTTTCTCTCAATTATTTCCTTCCAAGTTTTTCAAACTTCTTTATTCAAAATTTGTTGGTTTTTTAACCGCAAGCATTTGTGTTATGATTTTCCACGCGCATGTTTTGAGGTGTTAAATGTCCGTTAAATTGAACCTTTGTTTTATGCGGTATTTCCACAGAAAACTGCTCGATTTCATCTTCCTACGTATTTTCGATGAAATCGCGTATTTTTTTAATCCGTTCATTTTTCAATCGAAAAACAGTTGTTATTATTATCAACGCGTATGTTTTGGTCAATTCCACTGAAAACTGCTCGTTTTTACTTTATCTTCTTATTTTCGATGAAATTAATCAATAAACATTTTTCAATTCAAGGTTTTCAAAAGACGTTTTTTATTATTCTCTTTTTTTTAGGACGCAAATTATATCTTTATAATTTAAACTAGTATTTGATGATGGATTTCCACAGAGATTGTTTTTATGTTTTTTTTGGTGAAATCGTAAATTTTCTCTCAATTATTACCTTCTAAAATTTTCAAATAACTTTTTTCAAAATTTGTTGGTTTTTTAACCGCAAACATTGGTGTTATGATTTTCCACGCGCATGTTTTGCGGCTTGTCAACTGAAAACGGCTAGTTTTCATTTAATAATCGTATTTTCGATTAAAACGCGTACTCTCTCTAAATTTCTTCAATTTAGGTAAATCAAACTCCTTTTTCCTCTATTTCTTCAACGCTAAAAATGTCGTTTTAATTTAAACAAACTTTTGAAGTGGAGTTTCCACATAAAGTGCTCGCTTTTATCTTTTTTTCGTGTTTTCAATGAAATCGTTAAGTTTTAAAGCCCTTTTTTCATGATTTGTTAGTTTCTCCATCGAAAAATACGTTATATTGAATGTAAACACGTATCAATGGTTTTTCCACGTAAAACAACTCGTTTAATTATTTTCCGTGTTTTTGATGATATCGTTAAATTTCAAACCCATTTTTTCATCATTCGTTGATTTCTCCACCGCAAAATATATCGTTTGAATTTTAACATCCATTTTAAATTGGTATTACCACAGAGACAGCTCTTTTTATTTAATTTTCGTGTTTTTGATGTGATCGTTAATAATCTCTCAATATTTTCCTTTCAAGTATATCGAACTACTTTCTCCAATATTCGTTGAATTTTTAATAGCAGAAATTTGTGTTTTGATTTTAAGCGCGCATGTTTTGTGGCGAGTTCACTGAGAACAGCTAGTTCTCATTCAATCTTCGTATTTTCAATGTAATCTCGTATTTTCTTTAACTTTTTTCAATTTCATTGTTTGAGCGCCATTCTTCATCATTCGTTGATTTATCTATCGAAAATATGTTCGTTAATTTGAACACGGGTTTTATGTGGTATTTCCACAGGAAACTGCTCGTTTTTATTCAATCTACGTATTTTCGAAGAAATCTCGTATTTTTTTTTAATTCTTTGATTTTTCGATCGAAAAAAAGTTTTTATAATTATCAACGCGTACGTTTTGTGGCCATTCAAATAAAAACTGCAAGTGTTTACTTTATCTTCTTTTCGTTGTCTTTTAAATCACAAATTTATCGTTATAATTTAAACTAGTATTTGATGTGGTATTTCCAGAGATAACTTCTCGTTTTTAAGCAGTTTTTGTGTTTTTGCTGAATTCGTAAATTTTCTCTATATAATTTCCTTCCAAGTTTTTCAAATTACATTTTTCAAAATTCGTTAGTTTTTTAACCGCAAACATTGGTGTTATGATTTTCCACGCGCATGTTTTGGGGCGTGTCCACTGAAAAAGACTAGTTTTCATCCAATGATCGTATTTTGGATGAAAACGCGTACTTTCTCTAAATTTCTTCAAGTTAAGATAATCAAACTACTTTTTCGTTTATATCTCCTTCGCTTAAAATGTCGTTTTAATTTAAACAAGTATTTGCAGTTGAGTTTCAACAGAAATGAGCTCGTTTATATCTATTTTCCGTGTTTTCAATGAAATCGTTAAATTTTACACTCCTTTTTTCATGATTTGTTAATTTCTCCATCGAAAAATACGATATTTTAATGTAAACACTTGTGTTGTGGTATTTCCAAATAAATCAACTCGTTTAATTTTTTTCTGTGTTTTCGATGATATCGTTAAATTTCAAACCCCTTCTTTCATCATTATTACCCTAGATATTCTCCTTTCTAGAGTTACAAACTACTTTTTTCGGTATTCCTTGAAATTTCAATCGCAAAATATGGGTAATTTTCAAAACACGTATGTTTTGTGGCGAGTACACTGAAAACTGCTAGCTTTTTATCAATCTTAATATTTTCGAATAAATGCGTGTTTTCTCTAAATATATTTAATTTAAGTAATTAAAACACCTCTTTTCATCATTTGATGATTTCTTCATCGCAGAGTATGTCCTTTTAATTTTAACACGCATTTGAAATGGTATTTCATCGATTTTATGGATTTCTATGTGTTTAAGCTGAAAAGGTAAATTTTCTCTCAATTATTTCCTTCCAAGTTTTTCAAACTTCTTTATTCAAAATTTGTTGGTTTTTTAACCGCAAGCATTTGTGTTATGATTTTCCACGCGCATGTTTTGCGGTGAGTCCACTTAAAACGGCTAGTTTTCATCCAATCGTATTTTGGATGAAATCGCGTTCTTTCTCTAAATTTCTTTAATTTAAGTAAACCAAACTCCTTTTTCGTTTATTTCTCCATCGCTTAAAATATCGTTTTAATTTAAACAAGTATTTGCAGTTGAGTTTCAACAGAAATGAGCTCGTTTATATCTATTTTCCGTGTTTTCAATGAAATCGTTAAATTTTACACTCCTTTTTTCATGATTTGTTAATTTCTCCATCGAAAAATACGATATTTTAATGTAAACACTTTTGTTGTGGTATTTCCAAATAAATCAACTCGTGTAATTTTTTCTGTGTTTTCGATGATATCGTTAAATTTCAAACCCCTTCTTTCATCATTCCTTGATTTCTCCACCGCAAAATATGAAGTTTTAATTTAAAAACGTAATTTATGTGGCATTCAAACGGAAAACTGCTCGTTTTTATTTAATTTTCGTGTTTTCGATGCAATCGTTATTTATCCTCGATAATTTCCCTTCAAGAGTTTCAAACACCTTTATTCATCATTCGATGATTTCTTTTTCGCGGAGTATGTCGTTCTCTAAATTTCTTTAATTTAAGTAAACAAAACTTCTTTATCGTTTATTTCTCCATCGCTTAAAATGTCGTTTTAATTTAAACAAGTATTTGCAGTTGAGTTTCAACAGAAATGAGTTTGTTTATATCTATTTTCCGTGTTTTCAATGAAATCGTTAAATTTTACACTCCTTTTTTCATGATATGTTAATTTGTCCATCGAAAAATACGATATTTTAATGTAAACACTTGTGTTGTGGTATTTCCAAATAAATCAACTCGTTTAATTTTTTTCTGTGTTTTCGATGATATCGTTAAATTTCAAACCCCTTCTTTCATCATTCCTTGATTTCTCCACCGCAAAACATGAAGTTTTAATTTAAAAACGTAATTTATGTGGCATTCAAACGGAAAACTGCTCGTTTTTATTTACTTTTCGTGTTTTCGATGCAATCCTTATTTATCCTCGATAATTTCCTCTCAAGAGTTTCAAACACCTTTTTTCATCATTCGATGATTTCTTTTTCGCGGAGTATGTCGTTTTAATTTTAACACGCATTTAAATTGGTACTTCCACAGAGAACTGTTCGGTTTTTTAAATTTTCGTGTTTTTTATGTGATTGTTAATTTTCTCTCAATAGTTTCCTTTCAAGTCTATCGAACTACTTTTTTCAAAATTCGTTGAATTTTCAATCGCAGAAATTGGTGTGATGAATTTAAGCGCGCATGGTTTGTATCGAGTTCACTGAGAAACGTAAGTTCTTTTTCAATCTTCGTATTTTTGATGTAATCTTTTATTTTCTCTAACTTTTTTCAATTTCATTGATTCAAGCGCCTTATTCATCATTCGTTGATTTATCTATCGAAAATATGTCCGTTAAATTGAACCTTTGTTTTATGCGGTATTTCCACAGAAAACTGCTCGATTTCATCTTCCTACGTATTTTCGATGAAATCGCGTATTTTTTTTAATCCGTTCATTTTTCAATCGAAAAACAGTTGTTATTATTATCAACGCGTATGTTTTGGTCAATTCCACTGAAAACTGCTCGTTTTTACTTTATCTTCTTATTTTCGATGAAATTAATCAATAAACATTTTTTCAATTCAAGGTTTTCAAAGACGTTTTTTATTATTCTCTTTTTTTTAGGACGCAAATTATATCTTTATAATTTAAACTAGTATTTGATGATGGATTTCCACAGAGATTGTTTTTATGTTTTTTTTGGTGAAATCGTAAATTTTCTCTCAATTATTACCTTCTAAAATTTTCAAATAACTTTTTTCAAAATTTGTTGGTTTTTTAACCGCAAACATTGGTGTTATGATTTTCCACGCGCATGTTTTGCGGCTTGTCAACTGAAAACGGCTAGTTTTCATTTAATAATCGTATTTTCGATTAAAACGCGTACTCTCTCTAAATTTCTTCAATTTAGGTAAATCAAACTCCTTTTTCCTCTATTTCTTCAACGCTAAAAATGTCGTTTTAATTTAAACAAACTTTTGAAGTGGAGTTTC
>NW_027286096.1:0-42521 GCF_022747635.1 Hetaerina americana
GAAAAAGGCCAATACCCCCCTTTGGGTTCTAGGTGATATTCTCACTCGACACAAATAAAACAAAAATGTTTCCATGGTGTGTATTGTTGTTCATTTTTATCAAATAAACAAAATAAAACCCAGAATAAATCATTAAAGAGAAGAAATGAGCATAAAAGATGCCTCAGCGCAAATGTTAATGTTAGTAAAAGAGCCCAAATTTCAAAAAAATATTGCGAAAAACCACAATCTTCCATTATAGAGTGAATGTTTGAGGTGTATAGAAGGCATTTTTTTAATTTTTAGAAATTTTAATTTTTCACATTTTTCCGTGAAAAGTGCCAATACCCCCCCTTTGGGTTCTAGGTGAAATTCTCACTCGACACAAATAAACAAAAATGTTTCCATGGTGTGTATTGTTGTTTATTTTCATCAAATAAACTAAATAAAACACAGAATAAATCATTAAAGACAAGAAATGAGCATAAAAGGTGCCTCAGCGCAAATGTTAATGTTAGTAAAAGAGCCCAAATTTCAAAAAATATTGCGAAAAACAACAATCTTCCATTATAGAGTGAATGTTTGAGGTGTATAAAAGGCATTTATTTCATTTTTAGAAAATTTAATTTTTCACATTTTTCCACGAAAAGTGCCAATACCCTTTGGGTTCTAGGTGAAATTCTCACTCGACACAAATAAAACAAAAATGTTTCCATGGTGTGTATTGTTGTTCATTTTCATCAAATAAACAAAATAAAACCCAGAATAAATCATTAAAGGCAAGAAATGAGCCTAAAAGAAGCCTCAGCGCAAAAGTTAATGTTAGTAAAAGAGCCCAAATTTCAAAAAATATTGCGAAAAACAACAATCTTCCATCATAGAGTGAATGTTTGAGGTGTATAGAAGGCATTTATTTCATTTTTAGAAATTTTAATTTTTCACATTTTTCCATGAAAAGTGCCAATACCCCCCCCTTTGGGTTCTTGGTGAATTTCTCACTCGACACAAATCAAACAAAAATGTTTCCATGGTGTGTATTGTTGTTCATTTTCATCAAAAAAACAAAATAAAACCCAGAATAAATCATTAAAGGCAAGAAATGAGCCTAAAAGATGCCTCAGCGCAAAAGTTAATGTTAGTAAAAGAGCCCAAATTTCAAAAAATATTGCGAAAAACAACAATCTTCCATCATAGAGTGAATGTTTGAGGTGTATAGAAGGCATTTATTTCATTTTTAGAAATTTTAATTTTTCATATTTTTCCATGAAAAGTGCCAATACCCCCCCCTTTGGGTTCTAGGTGAAATTCTCACTCAGCACAAATCAAACAAAAATGTTTCCATGGTGTGTATTGTTTTCATTTTCATCAAATAAACAAAATAAAACCCAGAATAAATCATTAAAGACAAGAAATGAGCCTAAAAGATGCCTCAGCGCAAATGTTAATGTTAGTAAAAGAGCCCAAATTTCAAAAAATATTGCGAAAAACAACAATCTTCCATTATAGAGTGTATGTTTGAGGTGTATAGAAGGCATTTATTTCATTTTTAGAAATTTTAATTTTTCACATTTTTCCACGAAAAGTGCCAATACCCCCCCCTTTGGGTTCTAGGTGAAATTCTCACTCGACACAAATCAAACAAAAATGTTTCCAAGGTGTGTATTGTTGTTCATTTTCATCAAATAAACAAAATAAAACCCAGAATAAATCATTAAAGACAAGAAATGAGCCTAAAAGATGCCTCAGCGCAAATGTTAATGTTAGTAAAAGAGCCCAAATTTCAAAAAATATTGCGAAAAACAACAATCTTCCATTATAGAGTGAATGTTTGAGGTGTATAGAAGGCATTTATTTCATTTTTAGAAATTTTAATTTTTCACATTTTTCCACGAAAAAGGCAAATACCCCCCCCCTTTGGGTTCTAGGTGAAATTCTCACTCGACACAATAAAACAAAAATGTTTCCATGGTGTGTATTGTTGTTCATTTTCATCAAATAAACAAAATAAAACCCAGAATAAATCATTAAAGACAAGAAATGAGCATAAAAGATGCCTCAGCGCAAGTGTTAATGTTAGTAAAAGAGCCCATATTTCAAAAAAATATTGCGAAAAACCACAATCTTCCATTATAGAGTGAATGTTTGAGGTGTATAGAAGGCATTTTTTTAATTTTTAGAAATTTTTATTTTTCACATTTTTCCGTGAAAAGTGCCAATACCCCCCCCTTTGGGTTCTAGGTGAAATTCTCACTCGACACAAATCAAACAAAAATGTTTCCATGGTGTGTATTGTTGTTCATTTTCATCAAATAAACAAAATAAAACCCAGAATAAATCATTAAAGAGAAGAAATGAGCATAAAAGATGCCTCAGCGCAAATTTTAATGTTAGTAAAAGAGCCCAAATTTCAAAAAAATATTGCGAAAAACCACAATCTTCCATTATAGAGTGAATAATTTAGGTGTATAGAAGGCATTTTTTTAATTTTTAGAAATTTTAATTTTTCACATTTTTCCGTGAAAAGTGCCAATACCCCCCCCTTTGGGTTCTAGGTGAAATTCTCACTCGACACAAATCAAACAAAAATGTTTCCATGGTGTGTATTGTTGTTCATTTTCATCAAATAAACAAAATAAAACCCAGAATAAATCATTAAAGACAAGAAATGAGCATAAAAGATGCCTCAGCGCAAGTGTTAATGTAAGTAAAAGAGCCCAAATTTCAAAAAAATATTGCGAAAAACCACAATCTTCCATTATAGAGTGAATGTTTTAGGTGTATAGAAGGCATTTTTTTAATTTTTAGAAATTTTAATTTTTCACATTTTTCCGTGAAAAGTGCCAATACCCCCCCCCTTGGGTTCTAGGTGAAATTCTCACTCGACACAAATAAAACAAAAATGTTTCCATGGTGTGTATTGTTGTTCATTTTCATCAAATAAACAAAATAAAACCCAGAATAAATCATTAAAGGCAAGAAATGAGCATAAAAGATGCCTCAGCGCAAAAGTTAATTTTAGTAAAAGAGCCCAAATTTCAAAAAAATATTGCGAAAAACCACAATCTTCCATTATAGAGTGAATGTTTAGGTGTATAGAAGGCATTTTTTTAATTTTTAGAAATATTAATTTTTCACATTTTTCCGTGAAAAGTGCCAATACCCCCCCCTTTGGGTTCTAGGTGAAATTCTCACTCGACCCAAATCAAACAAAAATGTTTCCATGGTGTGTATTGTTGTTCATTTTCATCAAATAAACAAAATTAAACCCAGAATAAATCATTAAAGGCAAGAAATAAGCCTAAAAGATGCCTCAGCGCAAAAGTTAATGTTAGTAAAAGAACCCAAATTTCGAAAAATATTGCGAAAAAATAAAATCTTCCATTATAGTCTGAATGTTTGAGGTGTATAGAAGGCATTTTTTTAATTTTTAGAAATTTTAATTTTTCACATTTTTCCGTGAAAAGTGCCAATACCCCCCCCTTTGGGTTCTAGGTGAAATTCTCACTCGACCCAAATCAAACAAAAATGTTTCCATGGTGTGTATTGTTGTTCATTTTCATCAAATAAACAAAATAAAACCCAGAATAAATCATTAAATGCAAGAAATGAGCCTAAAAGATGCCTCAGCGCAAAAGTTAATGTTAGTAAAAGAGCCCAAATTTCAAAAAATATTGCGAAAAACAACAATCTTCGATCATAGAGTGAATGTTTGAGGTGTATAGAAGGCATTTATTTCATTTTTAGAAATTTTAATTTTTCACATTTTTCCACGAAAAAGGCCAATACCCCCCTTTGGGTTCTAGGTGATATTCTCACTCGACACAAATAAACAAAAATGTTTCCATGGTGTGTATTGTTGTTTATTTTCATCAAATAAACTAAATAAAACACAGAATAAATCATTAAAGACAAGAAATGAGCATAAAAGGTGCCTCAGCGCAAATGTTAATGTTAGTAAAAGAGCCCAAATTTCAAAAAATATTGCGAAAAACAACAATCTTCCATTATAGAGTGAATGTTTGAGGTGTATAAAAGGCATTTATTTCATTTTTAGAAAATTTAATTTTTCACATTTTTCCACGAAAAGTGCCAATACCCTTTGGGTTCTAGGTGAAATTCTCACTCGACACAAATAAAACAAAAATGTTTCCATGGTGTGTATTGTTGTTCATTTTCATCAAATAAACAAAATAAAACCCAGAATAAATCATTAAAGGCAAGAAATGAGCCTAAAAGAAGCCTCAGCGCAAAAGTTAATGTTAGTAAAAGAGCCCAAATTTCAAAAAATATTGCGAAAAACAACAATCTTCCATCATAGAGTGAATGTTTGAGGTGTATAGAAGGCATTTATTTCATTTTTAGAAATTTTAATTTTTCACATTTTTCCATGAAAAGTGCCAATACCCCCCCCTTTGGGTTCTAGGTGAAATTCTCTCTCAACACAAATAAAACAAAAATGTTTCCATGGTGTGTATTGTTGTTCATTTTCATCAAATAAACAAAATAAAACCCAGAATAAATCATTAAAGACAAGAAATGAGCATAAAAGATGCCTCAGCGCAAGTGTTAATGTTAGTAAAAGAGCCCAAATTTCAAAAAAATATTGCGAAAAACCACAATCTTCCATTATAGAGTGAATGTTTTAGGTGTATAGAAGGCATTTTTTTTTTTAGAAATTTTAATTTTTCACATTTTTCCGTGAAAAGTGCCAATACCCCCCCTTTAGGTTCTAGGTGAAATTCTCACTCGACACAAATCAAACTAAAATGTTCCCATGGTGTGTATTGTTGTTCATTTTCATCAAATAAACAAAATAAAACCCAGAATAAATCATTAAAGACAAGAAATGAGCATAAAAGATGCCTCAGCGCAAGTGTTAATGTTAGTAAAAGAGCCCAAATTTCAAAAAAATATTGCGAAAAACCACAATCTTCCATTATAGAGTGAATGTTTTAGGTGTATAGAAGGCATTTTTTTTTTTAGAAATTTTAATTTTTCACATTTTTCCGTGAAAAGTGCCAATACCCCCCCTTTAGGTTCTAGGTGAAATTCTCACTCGACACAAATCAAACTAAAATGTTCCCATGGTGTGTATTGTTTTTCATTTTCATCAAATAAACAAAATAAAACCCAGAATAAATCATTAAAGACAAGAAATGAGCATAAAAGATGCCTCAGCGCAAGTGTTAATGTTAGTAAAAGAGCCCAAATTTCAAAAAATATTGCGAAAAACAACATCCTTCCATTATAGAGTGAATGTTTGAGGTGTATAGAAGGCATTTATTTCATTTTTAAAAATTTTAATTTTTCACATTTTTCCGTGAAAAGTGCCAACACCCCCCCCTTTGGGTTCTAGGTGAAATTCTCACTCGACACAAATCAAACAAAAATGTTTCCATGGTGTGTATTGTTGTTCATTTTCATCAAATAAACAAAATAAAACCCAGAATAAATCATTAAAGACAAGAAATGAGCATAAAGGTGGCCTCAGCGCAAATGTTAATGTTAGTAAAAGAGCCCAAATTTCAAAAAAATATTGCGAAAAACCACAATCTTCCATTATAGAGTGAATGTTTTAGGTGTATAGAAGGCATTTTTTTAATTTTTAGAAATTTTAATTTTTCACATTTTTCCGTGAAAAGTGCCAATACCCCCCCCTTTGGGTTCTAGGTGAAATTCTCACTCGACACAAATCAAACAAAAATGTTTCCATGGTGTGTATTGTTGTTCATTTTCATCAAATAAACAAAATAAAACCCAGAATAAATCATTAAAGACAAGAAATGAGCATAAAAGATGCCTCAGCGCAAATGTTAATGTTAGTATAAGAGCCCAAATTTCAAAAAAATATTGCGAAAAACCACAATCTTCCATTATAGAGTGAATGTTTTAGGTGTATAGAAGGCATTTTTTTAATTTTTAGAAATTTTAATTTTTCACATTTTTCCGTGAAAAGTGCCAATACCCCCCCCTTTGGGTTCTAGGTGAAATTCTCACTCGACACAAATCAAACAAAAATGTTTCCATGGTGTGTATTGTTGTTCATTTTCATCAAATAAACAAAATAAAACCCAGAATAAATCATTAAAGACAAGAAATGAGCATAAAAGGTGCCTCAGCGCAAATGTTAATGTTAGTAAAAGAGCCCAAATTTCAAAAAATATTGCGAAAAACAACAATCTTCCATTATAGAGTGAATGTTTGAGGTGTAAAGAAGGCATTTATTTCATTTTTAGAAATTTTAATTTTTCACATTTTTCCATGAAAAGTGCCAATACCCCCCCCTTTGGGTTCTAAGTGAAATTCTCACTCAACACAAATCAAACAAAAATGTTTCCATGGTGTGTATTGTTGTTCATTTTCATCAAATAAACAAAATAAAACCCAGAATAAATCATTAAAGACAAGAAATGAGCCTAAAAGATGCCTCAGCGCAAATGTAAATGTTAGTAAAAGAGCACAAATTTCAAAAAATATTGCGAAAAACAACAATCTTCCATTATAGAGTGAATGTTTGAGGTGTATAGAAGGCATTTATTTCATTTTTAGAAATTTTAATTTTTCACATTTTTCCACGAAAAAGGCCAACCCCCCCTTTGGGTTCTAGGTGAAATTCTCACTCGACACAAATCAAACAAAAATGTTTCCATGGTGTGTATTGTTGTTCATTTTCATCAAATAAACAAAATAAAACCCAGAATAAATCATTAAAGACAAGAAATGAGCTTAAAAGATGCCTCAGCGCAAGTGTTAATGTTAGTAAAAGAGCCCAAATTTCAAAACAATATTGCGAAAAACCACAATCTTCCATTATAGAGTGAATGTTTTAGGTGTATAGAAGGCATTTTTTTAATTTTTAGAAATTTTAATTTTTCACATTTTTCCGTGAAAAGTGCCAATACCCCCCCCTTGGGTTCTAGGTGAAATTCTCACTCAACACAAATCAAACAAAAATGTTTCCATGGTGTGTATTGTTGTTTATTTTCATCAAATAAACTAAATAAAACACAGAATAAATCATTAAAGACAAGAAATGAGCATAAAAGGTGCCTCAGCGCAAATGTTAATGTTAGTAAAAGAGCCCAAATTTCAAAAAATATTGCGAAAAACAACAATCTTCCATTATAGAGTGAATGTTTGAGGTGTATAAAAGGCATTTATTTCATTTTTAGAAAATTTAATTTTTCACATTTTTCCACGAAAAGTGCCAATACCCTTTGGGTTCTAGGTGAAATTCTCACTCGACACAAATAAAACAAAAATGTTTCCATGGTGTGTATTGTTGTTCATTTTCATCAAATAAACAAAATAAAACCCAGAATAAATCATTAAAGGCAAGAAATGAGCCTAAAAGAAGCCTCAGCGCAAAAGTTAATGTTAGTAAAAGAGCCCAAATTTCAAAAAATATTGCGAAAAACAACAATCTTCCATCATAGAGTGAATGTTTGAGGTGTATAGAAGGCATTTATTTCATTTTTAGAAATTTTAATTTTTCACATTTTTCCATGAAAAGTGCCAATACCCCCCCCTTTGGGTTCTTGGTGAATTTCTCACTCGACACAAATCAAACAAAAATGTTTCCATGGTGTGTATTGTTGTTCATTTTCATCAAAAAAACAAAATAAAACCCAGAATAAATCATTAAAGGCAAGAAATGAGCCTAAAAGATGCCTCAGCGCAAAAGTTAATGTTAGTAAAAGAGCCCAAATTTCAAAAAATATTGCGAAAAACAACAATCTTCCATCATAGAGTGAATGTTTGAGGTGTATAGAAGGCATTTATTTCATTTTTAGAAATTTTAATTTTTCATATTTTTCCATGAAAAGTGCCAATACCCCCCCCTTTGGGTTCTAGGTGAAATTCTCACTCAGCACAAATCAAACAAAAATGTTTCCATGGTGTGTATTGTTTTCATTTTCATCAAATAAACAAAATAAAACCCAGAATAAATCATTAAAGACAAGAAATGAGCCTAAAAGATGCCTCAGCGCAAATGTTAATGTTAGTAAAAGAGCCCAAATTTCAAAAAATATTGCGAAAAACAACAATCTTCCATTATAGAGTGTATGTTTGAGGTGTATAGAAGGCATTTATTTCATTTTTAGAAATTTTAATTTTTCACATTTTTCCACGAAAAGTGCCAATACCCCCCCCTTTGGGTTCTAGGTGAAATTCTCACTCGACACAAATCAAACAAAAATGTTTCCAAGGTGTGTATTGTTGTTCATTTTCATCAAATAAACAAAATAAAACCCAGAATAAATCATTAAAGACAAGAAATGAGCCTAAAAGATGCCTCAGCGCAAATGTTAATGTTAGTAAAAGAGCCCAAATTTCAAAAAATATTGCGAAAAACAACAATCTTCCATTATAGAGTGAATGTTTGAGGTGTATAGAAGGCATTTATTTCATTTTTAGAAATTTTAATTTTTCACATTTTTCCACGAAAAAGGCAAATACCCCCCCCCTTTGGGTTCTAGGTGAAATTCTCACTCGACACAATAAAACAAAAATGTTTCCATGGTGTGTATTGTTGTTCATTTTCATCAAATAAACAAAATAAAACCCAGAATAAATCATTAAAGACAAGAAATGAGCATAAAAGATGCCTCAGCGCAAGTGTTAATGTTAGTAAAAGAGCCCATATTTCAAAAAAATATTGCGAAAAACCACAATCTTCCATTATAGAGTGAATGTTTGAGGTGTATAGAAGGCATTTTTTTAATTTTTAGAAATTTTTATTTTTCACATTTTTCCGTGAAAAGTGCCAATACCCCCCCCTTTGGGTTCTAGGTGAAATTCTCACTCGACACAAATCAAACAAAAATGTTTCCATGGTGTGTATTGTTGTTCATTTTCATCAAATAAACAAAATAAAACCCAGAATAAATCATTAAAGAGAAGAAATGAGCATAAAAGATGCCTCAGCGCAAATTTTAATGTTAGTAAAAGAGCCCAAATTTCAAAAAAATATTGCGAAAAACCACAATCTTCCATTATAGAGTGAATAATTTAGGTGTATAGAAGGCATTTTTTTAATTTTTAGAAATTTTAATTTTTCACATTTTTCCGTGAAAAGTGCCAATACCCCCCCCTTTGGGTTCTAGGTGAAATTCTCACTCGACACAAATCAAACAAAAATGTTTCCATGGTGTGTATTGTTGTTCATTTTCATCAAATAAACAAAATAAAACCCAGAATAAATCATTAAAGACAAGAAATGAGCATAAAAGATGCCTCAGCGCAAGTGTTAATGTAAGTAAAAGAGCCCAAATTTCAAAAAAATATTGCGAAAAACCACAATCTTCCATTATAGAGTGAATGTTTTAGGTGTATAGAAGGCATTTTTTTAATTTTTAGAAATTTTAATTTTTCACATTTTTCCGTGAAAAGTGCCAATACCCCCCCCCTTGGGTTCTAGGTGAAATTCTCACTCGACACAAATAAAACAAAAATGTTTCCATGGTGTGTATTGTTGTTCATTTTCATCAAATAAACAAAATAAAACCCAGAATAAATCATTAAAGGCAAGAAATGAGCATAAAAGATGCCTCAGCGCAAAAGTTAATTTTAGTAAAAGAGCCCAAATTTCAAAAAAATATTGCGAAAAACCACAATCTTCCATTATAGAGTGAATGTTTAGGTGTATAGAAGGCATTTTTTTAATTTTTAGAAATATTAATTTTTCACATTTTTCCGTGAAAAGTGCCAATACCCCCCCCTTTGGGTTCTAGGTGAAATTCTCACTCGACCCAAATCAAACAAAAATGTTTCCATGGTGTGTATTGTTGTTCATTTTCATCAAATAAACAAAATTAAACCCAGAATAAATCATTAAAGGCAAGAAATAAGCCTAAAAGATGCCTCAGCGCAAAAGTTAATGTTAGTAAAAGAACCCAAATTTCGAAAAATATTGCGAAAAAATAAAATCTTCCATTATAGTCTGAATGTTTGAGGTGTATAGAAGGCATTTTTTTAATTTTTAGAAATTTTAATTTTTCACATTTTTCCGTGAAAAGTGCCAATACCCCCCCCTTTGGGTTCTAGGTGAAATTCTCACTCGACCCAAATCAAACAAAAATGTTTCCATGGTGTGTATTGTTGTTCATTTTCATCAAATAAACAAAATAAAACCCAGAATAAATCATTAAATGCAAGAAATGAGCCTAAAAGATGCCTCAGCGCAAAAGTTAATGTTAGTAAAAGAGCCCAAATTTCAAAAAATATTGCGAAAAACAACAATCTTCGATCATAGAGTGAATGTTTGAGGTGTATAGAAGGCATTTATTTCATTTTTAGAAATTTTAATTTTTCACATTTTTCCACGAAAAAGGCCAATACCCCCCTTTGGGTTCTAGGTGATATTCTCACTCGACACAAATAAACAAAAATGTTTCCATGGTGTGTATTGTTGTTTATTTTCATCAAATAAACTAAATAAAACACAGAATAAATCATTAAAGACAAGAAATGAGCATAAAAGGTGCCTCAGCGCAAATGTTAATGTTAGTAAAAGAGCCCAAATTTCAAAAAATATTGCGAAAAACAACAATCTTCCATTATAGAGTGAATGTTTGAGGTGTATAAAAGGCATTTATTTCATTTTTAGAAAATTTAATTTTTCACATTTTTCCACGAAAAGTGCCAATACCCTTTGGGTTCTAGGTGAAATTCTCACTCGACACAAATAAAACAAAAATGTTTCCATGGTGTGTATTGTTGTTCATTTTCATCAAATAAACAAAATAAAACCCAGAATAAATCATTAAAGGCAAGAAATGAGCCTAAAAGAAGCCTCAGCGCAAAAGTTAATGTTAGTAAAAGAGCCCAAATTTCAAAAAATATTGCGAAAAACAACAATCTTCCATCATAGAGTGAATGTTTGAGGTGTATAGAAGGCATTTATTTCATTTTTAGAAATTTTAATTTTTCACATTTTTCCATGAAAAGTGCCAATACCCCCCCCTTTGGGTTCTAGGTGAAATTCTCTCTCAACACAAATCAAACAAAAATGTTTCCATGGTGTGTATTGTTGTTCATTTTCATCAAATAAACAAAATAAAACCCAGAATAAATCATTAAAGACAAGAAATGAGCCTAAAAGATGCCTCAGCGCAAATGTTAATGTTAGTAAAAGAGCCCAAATTTCAAAAAATATTGCGAAAAACAACAATCTTTCATTATAG
This sequence comes from Hetaerina americana, assembly GCF_022747635.1. NCBI lineage: Eukaryota > Metazoa > Arthropoda > Insecta > Odonata > Calopterygidae > Hetaerina > Hetaerina americana. The sequence continues at coordinate 11,166 of NW_027286096.1, forward strand.
AGTGAGTGTTTGAGGTGTATAGAAGGCATTTATTTCATTTTTAGAAATTTTAATTTTTCACATTTTTCCACGAAAAAGGCCAATACCCCCCCCCCCTTTGGGTTCTAGGTGAAATTCTCACTCGACACAAATAAAACAAAAATGTTTCCATGGTGTGTATTGTTGTTCATTTTCATCAAATAAACAAAATAAAACCCAGAATAAATCATTAAAGACAAGAAATGAGCATAAAAGATGCCTCAGCGCAAGTGTTAATGTTAGTAAAAGAGCCCAAATTTCAAAAAAATATTGCGAAAAACCACAATCTTCCATTATAGAGTGAATGTTTTAGGTGTATAGAAGGCATTTTTTTTTTTAGAAATTTTAATTTTTCACATTTTTCCGTGAAAAGTGCCAATACCCCCCCTTTAGGTTCTAGGTGAAATTCTCACTCGACACAAATCAAACTAAAATGTTCCCATGGTGTGTATTGTTTTTCATTTTCATCAAATAAACAAAATAAAACCCAGAATAAATCATTAAAGACAAGAAATGAGCATAAAAGATGCCTCAGCGCAAGTGTTAATGTTAGTAAAAGAGCCCAAATTTCAAAAAATATTGCGAAAAACAACATCCTTCCATTATAGAGTGAATGTTTGAGGTGTATAGAAGGCATTTATTTCATTTTTAAAAATTTTAATTTTTCACATTTTTCCGTGAAAAGTGCCAACACCCCCCCCTTTGGGTTCTAGGTGAAATTCTCACTCGACACAAATCAAACAAAAATGTTTCCATGGTGTGTATTGTTGTTCATTTTCATCAAATAAACAAAATAAAACCCAGAATAAATCATTAAAGACAAGAAATGAGCATAAAGGTGGCCTCAGCGAAAATGTTAATGTTAGTAAAAGAGCCCAAATTTCAAAAAAATATTGCGAAAAACCACAATCTTCCATTATAGAGTGAATGTTTTAGGTGTATAGAAGGCATTTTTTTAATTTTTAGAAATTTTAATTTTTCACATTTTTCCGTGAAAAGTGCCAATACCCCCCCCTTTGGGTTCTAGGTGAAATTCTCACTCGACACAAATCAAACAAAAATGTTTCCATGGTGTGTATTGTTGTTCATTTTCATCAAATAAACAAAATAAAACCCAGAATAAATCATTAAAGACAAGAAATGAGCATAAAAGATGCCTCAGCGCAAATGTTAATGTTAGTATAAGAGCCCAAATTTCAAAAAAATATTGCGAAAAACCACAATCTTCCATTATAGAGTGAATGTTTTAGGTGTATAGAAGGCATTTTTTTAATTTTTAGAAATTTTAATTTTTCACATTTTTCCGTGAAAAGTGCCAATACCCCCCCCTTTGGGTTCTAGGTGAAATTCTCACTCGACACAAATCAAACAAAAATGTTTCCATGGTGTGTATTGTTGTTCATTTTCATCAAATAAACAAAATAAAACCCAGAATAAATCATTAAAGACAAGAAATGAGCATAAAAGGTGCCTCAGCGCAAATGTTAATGTTAGTAAAAGAGCCCAAATTTCAAAAAATATTGCGAAAAACAACAATCTTCCATTATAGAGTGAATGTTTGAGGTGTAAAGAAGGCATTTATTTCATTTTTAGAAATTTTAATTTTTCACATTTTTCCATGAAAAGTGCCAATACCCCCCCCTTTGGGTTCTAAGTGAAATTCTCACTCAACACAAATCAAACAAAAATGTTTCCATGGTGTGTATTGTTGTTCATTTTCATCAAATAAACAAAATAAAACCCAGAATAAATCATTAAAGACAAGAAATGAGCCTAAAAGATGCCTCAGCGCAAATGTAAATGTTAGTAAAAGAGCACAAATTTCAAAAAATATTGCGAAAAACAACAATCTTCCATTATAGAGTGAATGTTTGAGGTGTATAGAAGGCATTTATTTCATTTTTAGAAATTTTAATTTTTCACATTTTTCCACGAAAAAGGCCAACCCCCCCTTTGGGTTCTAGGTGAAATTCTCACTCGACACAAATCAAACAAAAATGTTTCCATGGTGTGTATTGTTGTTCATTTTCATCAAATAAACAAAATAAAACCCAGAATAAATCATTAAAGACAAGAAATGAGCTTAAAAGATGCCTCAGCGCAAGTGTTAATGTTAGTAAAAGAGCCCAAATTTCAAAACAATATTGCGAAAAACCACAATCTTCCATTATAGAGTGAATGTTTTAGGTGTATAGAAGGCATTTTTTTAATTTTTAGAAATTTTAATTTTTCACATTTTTCCGTGAAAAGTGCCAATACCCCCCCCTTGGGTTCTAGGTGAAATTCTCACTCAACACAAATCAAACAAAAATGTTTCCATGGTGTGTATTGTTATTCATTTTTATCAAATTAACAAAATAAAACCCAGAATAAATCATTAAAGACAAGAACTGAGCCTAAAAGATGCCTCAGCGCAAATGTTAATGTTAGTAAAAGAGCCCAAATTTCAAAAAATATTTCGAAAAACAACAATCTTCCATTATAGAGTGAATGTTTGAGGTGTATAGAAGGCATTTATTTCATTTTTAGAAATTTTAATTTTTCACATTTTTCCACGAAAAAGGCCAATACCCCCCCCTTTGGGTTCTAGGTGAAATTCTCACTCAACACAAATCAAACAAAAATGCTTCCATGGTGTGTATTGTTGTTCATTTTCATCAAATAAACAAAATAAAACCCAGAATAAATCATTAGAGACAAGAAATGAGCATAAAAGATGCCTCAGCGCAAGTGTTAATATTAGTAAAAGAGCCCAAATTTCAAAAAAATATTGCGAAAAACCACAATCTTCCATTATAGAGTGAATGTTTGTGGTGTATAGAAGGCATTTATTTCATTTTTTGAAATTTTAATTTTTCACATTTTTCCACGAAAAGTGCCAATACCCCCCCTTTGGGTTCTAGGTGAAATTCTCACTCAACACAAATCAAACAAAAATGTTTCCATGGTGTGTATTGTTGTTCATTTTCATCAAATAAACAAAATAAAACCCAGAATAAATCATTAAAGACAAGAAATGAGCCTAAAAGATGCCTCAGCGCAAATGTTAATGTTAGTAAAAGAGCCCAAATTTCAAAAAATATTTCGAAAAACAACAATCTTCCATTATAGAGTGAATGTTTGAGGTGTATAGAAGGCATTTATTTCATTTTTAGAAATTTTAATTTTTCACATTTTTCCACTAAAAAGGCCAATACCCCCCCCTTTGGGTTCTAGGTGAAATTCTCACTCAACACAAATCAAACAAAAATGTTTCCATGGTGTGTATTGTTGTTCATTTTCATCAAATAAACAAAATTAAACCCGGAATAAATCATTAAAGACAAGAAATGAGCATAAAAGATGCCTCAGCGCAAATGTTAATGTTAGTAAAAGAGCCCAAATTTCAAAAAAATATTGCGAAAAACCACAATCTTCCATTATAGAGTGAATGTTTTAGGTGTATAGAAGGCATTTTTTTAATTTTTAGAAATTTTAATTTTTCACATTTTTCCGTGAAAAGTGCCAATACCCCCCCCTTTGGGTTCTAGGTGAAATTCTCACTCGACACAAATCAAACAAAAATGTTTCCATGGTGTGTATTGTTGTTCATTTTCATCAAATAAACAAAATAAAACCCAGAATAAATCATTAAAGGCAAGAATTGAGCCTAAAAGATGCCTCAGCGCAAAAGTTAATGTTAGTAAAAGAGCCCAAATTTCAAAAAATATTGCGAAAAACAACAATCGTCCATCATAGAGTGAATGTTTGAGGTGTATAGAAGGCATTTATTTCATTTTCAGAAATTTTAATTTTTCACATTTTTCCAAGAAAAAGGCCAAAACCCCCCCCTTTGGGTTCTAGGTGAAATTCTCACTCGACACAAATCAAACAAAAATGTTTCCATGGTGTGTATTGTTGTTCATTTTCATCAAATAAACAAAATAAAACCCAGAATAAATCATTAAAGACAAGAAATGAGCATAAAAGATGCCTCAGCGCAAGTGTTAATGTTAGTAAAAGAGCCCAAATTTCAAAAAATATTGCGAAAAACAACAATCTTCCATTATAGAGTGAATGTTTGAGGTGTATAGAAGGCATTTATTTCATTTTTAGAAATTCTAATTTTTCACATTTTTCCACGAAAAAGGCCAATACCCCCCCCTTTGGGTTCTAGGTGAAATTCTCACTCAACACAAATCAAACAAAAATGTTTCCATGGTGGGTGTTGTTGTTTATTTTCATCAAATAAACAAAATAAAACCCAGAATAAATCATTAAAGACAAGAAATGAGCATAAAAGATGCCTCAGCGCAAATGTTAATGTTAGTAAAAGAGCCCAAATTTCAAAAAAATATTGCGAAAAACCACAATCTTCCATTATAGAGTGAATGTTTTAGGTGTATAGAAGGCATTTTTTTAATTTTTAGAAATTTTAATTTTTCACATTTTTCCGTGAAAAGTGCCAATACCCCCCCCTTTGGGTTCTAGGTGAAATTCTCACTCGACACAAATCAAACAAAAATGTTTCCATGGTGTGTATTGTTGTTCATTTTCATCAAATAAACAAAATAAAACCCAGAATAAATCATTAAAGACAAGAAATGAGCATAAAAGATGCCTCAGCGCAAATGTTAATGTTAGTAAAAGAGCCCAAATTTCAAAAAAATATTGCGAAAAACCACAATCTTCCATTATAGAGTGAATGTTTTAGGTGTATAGAAGGCATTTTTTTAATTTTTAGAAATTTTAATTTTTCACATTTTTCCGTGAAAAGTGCCAATACCCCCCCCTTTGGGTTCTAGGTGAAATTCTCACTCGACACAAATCAAATAAAAATGTTTCCATGGTGTGTATTGTTGTTCATTTTCATCAAATAAACAAAATAAAACCCAGAATAAATCATTAAAGACAAGAAATGAGCATAAAAGATGCCTCAGCGCAAATGTTAATGTTAGTAAAAGAGCCCAAATTTCAAAAAATATTGCGAAAAACAAAAATCTTCCATTATAGAGTGAATGTTTGAGGTGTATAGAAGGCATTTATTTCATTTTTAGAAATTTTAATATTTCACATTTTTCCATAAAAGTGCCAATAACCCCCCCTTTGGGTTCCAGGTGAAATTCTCACTCGACACAAATCAAACAAAAATGTTTCCATGGTGTGTATTGTAGTTCATTTTCATCAAATAAACAAAATTAAACCCAGAATAAATCATTAAAGACAAGAAATGAGCCTAAAAGATGCCTCAGCGCAAATGTTAATGTTAGTAAAAGAGCCCAAATTTCAAAAAATATTGCGAAAAACAACAATCTTCCATTATAGAGTGAATGTTTGAGGTGTAAAGAAGGCATTTATTTCATTTTTAGAAATTTTAATTTTTCACATTTTTCCATGAAAAGTGCCAATACCCCCCCCTTTGGGTTCTAGGTGAAATTCTCACTCAACACAAATCAAACAAAAATGTTTCCATGGTGTGTATTGTTGTTCATTTTCATCAAATAAACAAAATAAAACCCAGAATAAATCATTAAAGACAAGAAATGAGCCTAAAAGATGCCTCAGCGCAAATGTAAATGTTAGTAAAAGAGCACAAATTTCAAAAAATATTGCGAAAAACAACAATCTTCCATTATAGAGTGAATGTTTGAGGTGTATAGAAGGCATTTATTTCATTTTTAGAAATTTTAATTTTTCACATTTTTCCACGAAAAAGGCCAACCCCCCCTTTGGGTTCTAGGTGAAATTCTCACTCAACACAAATCAAACAAAAATGTTTCCATGGTGTGTATTGTTATACATTTTTATCAAATTAACAAAATAAAACCCAGAATAAATCATTAAAGACAAGAAATGAGCCTAAAAGATGCCTCAGCGCAAATGTTAATGTTAGTAAAAGAGCCCAAATTTCAAAAAATATTGCGAAAAACAACAATCTTCCATCATAGAGTGAATGTTTGAGGTGTATAGAAGGCATTTATTTCATTTTTAGAAATTTTAATTTTTCACATTTTTCCACGAAAAAGGCCAAAACCCCCCCTTTGGGTTCTAGGTGAAATTCTCACTCGACACAAATCAAACAAAAATGTTTCCATGGTGTGTATTGTTGTTCATTTTCATCAAATAAACAAAATAAAACCCAGAATAAATCATTAAAGACAAGAAATGAGCATAAAAGATGCCTCAGCGCAAGTGTTAATGTTAGTAAAAGAGCCCAAATTTCAAAAAATATTGCGAAAAACAACAATCTTCCATTATAGCGTGAATGTTTGAGGTGTATAGAAGGCATTTATTTCATTTTTAGAAATTTTAATTTTTCACATTTTTCCACGAAAAAGGCCAATACCCCCCCCTTTGGGTTCTAGGTGAAATTCTCACTCAACACAAATCAAACAAAAATGTTTCCATGGTGGGTGTTGTTGTTTATTTTCATCAAATAAACAAAATAAAACCCAGAATAAATCATTAAAGACAAGAAATGAGCATAAAAGATGCCTCAGCGCAAATGTTAATGTTAGTAAAAGAGCCCAAATTTCAAAAAAATATTGCGAAAAACCACAATCTTCCATTATAGAGTGAATGTTTTAGGTGTATAGAAGGCATTTTTTTAATTTTTAGAAATTTTAATTTTTCACATTTTTCCGTGAAAAGTGCCAATACCCCCCCCTTTGGGTTCTAGGTGAAATTCTCACTCGACACAAATCAAACAAAAATGTTTCCATGGTGTGTATTGTTGTTCATTTTCATCAAATAAACAAAATAAAACCCAGAATAAATCATTAAAGACAAGAAATGAGCATAAAAGATGCCTCAGCGCAAATGTTAATGTTAGTAAAAGAGCCCAAATTTCAAAAAAATATTGCGAAAAACCACAATCTTCCATTATAGAGTGAATGTTTTAGGTGTATAGAAGGCATTTTTTTAATTTTTAGAAATTTTAATTTTTCACATTTTTCCGTGAAAAGTGCCAATACCCCCCCCTTTGGGTTCTAGGTGAAATTCTCACTCGACACAAATCAAATAAAAATGTTTCCATGGTGTGTATTGTTGTTCATTTTCATCAAATAAACAAAATAAAACCCAGAATAAATCATTAAAGACAAGAAATGAGCATAAAAGATGCCTCAGCGCAAATGTTAATGTTAGTAAAAGAGCCCAAATTTCAAAAAATATTGCGAAAAACAAAAATCTTCCATTATAGAGTGAATGTTTGAGGTGTATAGAAGGCATTTATTTCATTTTTAGAAATTTTAATATTTCACATTTTTCCATAAAAGTGCCAATAACCCCCCCTTTGGGTTCCAGGTGAAATTCTCACTCGACACAAATCAAACAAAAATGTTTCCATGGTGTGTACTGTAGTTCATTTTCATCAAATAAACAAAATTAAACCCAGAATAAATCATTAAAGACAAGAAATGAGCCTAAAAGATGCCTCAGCGCAAATGTTAATGTTAGTAAAAGAGCCCAAATTTCAAAAAATATTGCGAAAAACAACAATCTTCCATTATAGAGTGAATGTTTGAGGTGTAAAGAAGGCATTTATTTCATTTTTAGAAATTTTAATTTTTCACATTTTTCCATGAAAAGTGCCAATACCCCCCCCTTTGGGTTCTAGGTGAAATTCTCACTCAACACAAATCAAACAAAAATGTTTCCATGGTGTGTATTGTTGTTCATTTTCATCAAATAAACAAAATAAAACCCAGAATAAATCATTAAAGACAAGAAATGAGCCTAAAAGATGCCTCAGCGCAAATGTAAATGTTAGTAAAAGAGCACAAATTTCAAAAAATATTGCGAAAAACAACAATCTTCCATTATAGAGTGAATGTTTGAGGTGTATAGAAGGCATTTATTTCATTTTTAGAAATTTTAATTTTTCACATTTTTCCACGAAAAAGGCCAACCCCCCTTTGGGTTCTAGGTGAAATTCTCACTCGACACAAATCAAACAAAAATGTTTCCATGGTGTGTATTGTTGTTCATTTTCATCAAATAAACAAAATAAAACCTCGAATAAATCATTAAAGACAAGACATGAGCTTAAAAGATGCCTCAGCGCAAGTGTTAATGTTAGTAAAAGAGCCCAAATTTCAAAACAATATTGCGAAAAACCACAATCTTCCATTATAGAGTGAATGTTTTAGGTGTATAGAAGGCATTTTTTTAATTTTTAGAAATTTTAATTTTTCACATTTTTCCGTGAAAAGTGCCAATACCCCCCCCTTGGGTTCTAGGTGAAATTCTCACTCAACACAAATCAAACAAAAATGTTTCCATGGTGTGTATTGTTATTCATTTTTATCAAATTAACAAAATAAAACCCAGAATAAATCATTAAAGACAAGAAATGAGCCTAAAAGATGCCTCAGCGCAAATGTTAATGTTAGTAAAAGAGCCCAAATTTCAAAAAATATTTCGAAAAACAACAATCTTCCATTATAGAGTGAATGTTTGAGGTGTATAGAAGGCATTTATTTCATTTTTAGAAATTTTAATTTTTCACATTTTTCCACGAAAAAGGCCAATACCCCCCCCTTTGGGTTCTAGGTGAAATTCTCACTCAACACAAATCAAACAAAAATGCTTCCATGGTGTGTATTGTTGTTCATTTTCATCAAATAAACAAAATAAAACCCAGAATAAATCATTAAAGACAAGAAATGAGCATAAAAGATGCCTCAGCGCAAGTGTTAATATTAGTAAAAGAGCCCAAATTTCAAAAAAATATTGCGAAAAACCACAATCTTCCATTATAGAGTGAATGTTTGAGGTGTATAGAAGGCATTTATTTCATTTTTCGAAATTTTAATTTTTCACATTTTTCCACGAAAAGTGCCAATACCCCCCCCTTTGGGTTCTAGGTGAAATTCTCACTCAACACAAATCAAACAAAAATGTTTCCATGGTGTGTATTGTTGTTCATTTTCATCAAATAAACAAAATAAAACCCAGAATAAATCATTAAAGACAAGAAATGAGCCTAAAAGATGCCTCAGCGCAAATTTTAATGTTAGTAAAAGAGCCCAAATTTCAAAAAATATTTCGAAAAACAACAATCTTCCATTATAGAGTGAATGTTTGAGGTGTATAGAAGGCATTTATTTCATTTTTAGAAATTTTAATTTTTCACATTTTTCCACTAAAAAGGCCAATACCCCCCCCCTTTGGGTTCTAGGTGAAATTCTCAATCAACACAAATCAAACAAAAATGCTTCCATGGTGTGTATTGTTGTTCATTTTCATCAAATAAACAAAATAAAACCCAGAATAAATCATTAAAGACAAGAAATGAGCATAAAAGATGCCTCAGCGCAAGTGTTAATGTTAGTAAAAGAGCCCAAATTTCAAAAAAATATTGCGAAAAACCACAATCTTCCATTATAGAGTGAATGTTTTAGGTGTATAGAAGGCATTTTTTTAATTTTTAGAAATTTTAATTTTTCACATTTTTCCGTGAAAAGTGCCAATACCCCCCCCTTTTGGTTCTGGGTGAAATTCTCACTCAACACAAATCAAACAAAAATGTTTCCATGGTGTGTATTGTTGTTCATTTTCATCAAACAAACAAAATAAAACCCAGAATAAATCATAAAAGACAAGAAATGAGCATAAAAGATGCCTCAGCGCAAATGTTAATGTTAGTAAAAGAGCCCAAATTTCAAAAAAATATTGCGAAAAACCACAATCTTCCATTATAGAGTGAATGTTTTAGGTGTATAGAAGGCATTTTTTTAATTTTTAGAAATTTTAATTTTTCACATTTTTCCGTGAAAAGTGCCAATACCCCCCCCTTTGGGTTCTAGGTGAAATTCTCACTCGACACAAATCAAAGAAAAATGTTTCCATGGTGTGTATTGTTGTTCATTTTCATCAAATAAACAAAATAAAACCCAGAATAAATCATAAAAGACAAGAAATGAGCATAAAAGATGCCTCAGCGCAAATGTTAATGTTAGTAAAAGAGCCCAAATTTCAAAAAAATATTGCGAAAAACCACAATCTTCCATTATAGAGTGAATGTTTTAGGTGTATAGAAGGCATTTTTTTAATTTTTAGAAATTTTAATTTTTCAGATTTTTCCGTGAAAAGTGCCAATACCCCCCCCTTTGGGTTCTAGGTGAAATTCTCACTCGACACAAATCAAACAAAAATGTTTCCATGGTGTGTATTGTTGTTCATTTTCATCAAATAAACAAAATAAAACCCAGAATAAATCATTAAAGACAAGAAATGAGCATAAAAGATGCCTCAGCGCAAATGTTAATGTTAGTAAAAGAGCCCAAATTTCAAAAAATATTGCGAAAAACAACAATCTTCCATTATAGAGTGAATGTTTGAGGTGTATAAAAGGCATTTATTTCATTTTTAGAAATTTTAATTTTTCACATTTTTCCACGAAAAAGGCCAATACCCACCCCTTTGGGTTCTAGGTGAAATTCTCACTCGACACAAATCAAACAAAAATGTTTCCATGGCGTGTATTTTTGTTCATTTTCATCAAATAAACAAAATAAAACCCAGAATAAATCATTAAAGACAAGAAATGAGCATAAAAGATGCCTCAGCGCAAGTGTTAATGTTAGTAAAAGAGCCCAAATTTCAAAAAATATTGCGAAAAACAAAAATCTTCCGTTATAGAGTGAATGTTTGAGGTGTATAGAAGGCATTTATTTCATTTTTAGAAATTTTAATATTTCACATTTTTCCATAAAAGTGCCAATACCCCCCCCTTTGGGTTCTAGGTGAAATTCTCACTCGACACAAATCAAACAAAAATGTTTCCATGGTGTGTATTGTTGTTCATTTTCATCAAATAAACAAAATAAAACCCAGAATAAATCATTAAAGGCAAGAATTGAGCCTAAAAGATGCCTCAGCGCAAAAGTTAATGTTAGTAAAAGAGCCCAAATTTCAAAAAATATTGCGAAAAACAACAATCTTCCATCATAGAGTGAATGTTTGAGGTGTATAGAAGGCATTTATTTCATTTTTAGAAATTTTAATTTTTCACATTTTTCCACAAAAAAGGCCAAAACCCCCCCCTTTGGGTTCTAGGTGAAATTCTCACTCGACACAAATCAAACAAAAATGTTTCCATGGTGTGTATTGTTGTTCATTTTCATCAAATAAACAAAATAAAACCCAGAATAAATCATTAAAGACAAGAAATGAGCATAAAAGATGCCTCAGCGCAAGTGTTAATGTTAGTAAAAGAGCCCAAATTTCAAAAAAATATTGCAAAAAACAAAAATCTTCCATTATAGAGTGAATGTTTGAGGTGTATAGAAGGCATTTATTTCATTTTTAGAAATTTTAATTTTTCACATTTTTCCACGAAAAAGGCCAATACCCCCCCTTTGGGTCTAGGTGAAATTCTCACTCAACACAAATCAAACAAAAATGTTTCCATGGTGTGTGTTGTTGTTCATTTTCATCAAATAAACAAAATAAAACCCAGAATAAATCATTAAAGACAAGAAATGAGCCTAAAAGATGCCTCAGCGCAAAAGTTAATGTTAGTAAAAGAGCCCAAATTTCAAAAAATATTGCGAAAAACAACAATCTTCCATCATAGAGTGAATGTTTGAGGTGTATAGAAGGCATTTATTTCATTTTTAGAAATTTTAATTTTTCACATTTTTCCACGAAAAAGGCCAAAACCCCCCCTTTGGGTTCTAGGTGAAATTTCACTCGACACAAATCAAACAAAAATGTTTCCATGGTGTGTATTGTTGTTCATTTTCATCAAATAAACAAAATAAAACCCAGAATAAATCATTAAAGACAAGAAATGAGCATAAAAGATGCCTCAGCGCAAGTGTTAATGTTAGTAAAGAGCCCAAATTTCAAAAAATATTGCGAAAAACAACAATCTTCCATTATAGAGTGAATGTTTGAGGTGTATAGAAGGCATTTATTTCATTTTTAGAAATTTTAATTTTTCACATTTTTCCACGAAAAAGGCCAATACCCCCCCCTTTGGGTTCTAGGTGAAATTCTCACTCAACACAAATCAAACAAAAATGTTTCCATGGTGGGTGTTGTTGTTTATTTTCATCAAATAAACAAAATAAAACCCAGAATAAATCATTAAAGACAAGAAATGAGCATAAAAGATGCCTCAGCGCAAATGTTAATGTTAGTAAAAGAGCCCAAATTTCAAAAAAATATTGCGAAAAACCACAATCTTCCATTATAGAGTGAATGTTTTAGGTGTATAGAAGGCATTTTTTTAATTTTTAGAAATTTTAATTTTTCACATTTTTCCGTGAAAAGTGCCAATACCCCCCCCTTTGGGTTCTAGGTGAAATTCTCACTCGACACAAATCAAACAAAAATGTTTCCATGGTGTGTATTGTTGTTCATTTTCATCAAATAAACAAAATAAAACCCAGAATAAATCATTAAAGACAAGAAATGAGCATAAAAGATGCCTCAGCGCAAATGTTAATGTTAGTAAAAGAGCCCAAATTTCAAAAAAATATTGCGAAAAACCACAATCTTCCATTATAGAGTGAATGTTTTAGGTGTATAGAAGGCATTTTTTTAATTTTTAGAAATTTTAATTTTTCACATTTTTCCGTGAAAAGTGCCAATACCCCCCCCTTTGGGTTCTAGGTGAAATTCTCACTCGACACAAATCAAATAAAAATGTTTCCATGGTGTGTATTGTTGTTCATTTTCATCAAATAAACAAAATAAAACCCAGAATAAATCATTAAAGACAAGAAATGAGCATAAAAGATGCCTCAGCGCAAATGTTAATGTTAGTAAAAGAGCCCAAATTTCAAAAAATATTGCGAAAAACAAAAATCTTCCATTATAGAGTGAATGTTTGAGGTGTATAGAAGGCATTTATTTCATTTTTAGAAATTTTAATATTTCACATTTTTCCATAAAAGTGCCAATAACCCCCCCTTTGGGTTCCAGGTGAAATTCTCACTCGACACAAATCAAACAAAAATGTTTCCATGGTGTGTATTGTAGTTCATTTTCATCAAATAAACAAAATTAAACCCAGAATAAATCATTAAAGACAAGAAATGAGCCTAAAAGATGCCTCAGCGCAAATGTTAATGTTAGTAAAAGAGCCCAAATTTCAAAAAATATTGCGAAAAACAACAATCTTCCATTATAGAGTGAATGTTTGAGGTGTAAAGAAGGCATTTATTTCATTTTTAGAAATTTTAATTTTTCACATTTTTCCGTGAAAAGTGCCAATACCCCCCCCTTTGGGTTCTAGGTGAAATTCTCACTCAACACAAATCAAACAAAAATGTTTCCATGGTGTGTATTGTTGTTCATTTTCATCAAATAAACAAAATAAAACCCAGAATAAATCATTAAAGACAAGAAATGAGCCTAAAAGATGCCTCAGCGCAAATGTAAATGTTAGTAAAAGAGCACAAATTTCAAAAAATATTGCGAAAAACAACAATCTTCCATTATAGAGTGAATGTTTGAGGTGTATAGAAGGCATTTATTTCATTTTTAGAAATTTTAATTTTTCACATTTTTCCACGAAAAAGGCCAACCCCCCTTTGGGTTCTAGGTGAAATTCTCACTCGACACAAATCAAACAAAAATGTTTCCATGGTGTGTATTGTTGTTCATTTTCATCAAATAAACAAAATAAAACCCAGAATAAATCATTAAAGACAAGACATGAGCTTAAAAGATGCCTCAGCGCAAGTGTTAATGTTAGTAAAAGAGCCCAAATTTCAAAACAATATTGCGAAAAACCACAATCTTCCATTATAGAGTGAATGTTTTAGGTGTATAGAAGGCATTTTTTTAATTTTTAGAAATTTTAATTTTTCACATTTTTCCGTGAAAAGTGCCAATACCCCCCCCTTGGGTTCTAGGTGAAATTCTCACTCAACACAAATCAAACAAAAATGTTTCCATGGTGTGTATTGTTATTCATTTTTATCAAATTAACAAAATAAAACCCAGAATAAATCATTAAAGACAAGAAATGAGCCTAAAAGATGCCTCAGCGCAAATGTTAATGTTAGTAAAAGAGCCCAAATTTCAAAAAATATTTCGAAAAACAACAATCTTCCATCATAGAGTGAATGTTTGAGGTGTATAGAAGGCATTTATTTCATTTTTAGAAATTTTAATTTTTCACATTTTTCCACGAAAAGTGCCAATACCCCCCCCTTTGGGTTCTAGGTGAAATTCTCACTCGATACAAATCAAACAAAAATGTTTCCATGGTGTGTATTGTTGTTCATTTTCATCAAATAAACAAAATAAAACCCAGAATAAATCATTAAAGACAAGAAATGAGCATAAAAGATGCCTCAGCGCAAATGTTAATGTTAGTAAAAGAGCCCAAATTTCAAAAAAATATTGCGAAAAACAACAATCTTCCATTATATAGTGAATGTTTGAGGTGTATAGAAGGCATTTATTTCATTTTTAGAAATTTAATTTTTCACATTTTTCCACGAAAAGTGCCAATACCACCCCCTTTGGGTTCTAGGTGAAATTCTCACTCGACACAAATAACACAAAAATGTTTCCATGGTGTGTATTGTTGTTCATTTTCATCAAATAAACAAAATAAAACCCAGAATAAATCATTAAAGACAAGAAATGAGCATAAAAGATGCCTCAGCGCAAGTGTTAATGTTAGTAAAAGAGCCCAAATTTCAAAAAAATATTGCGAAAAACCACAATCTTCCATTATAGAGTGAATGTTTTAGGTGTATAGAAGGCATTTTTTTAATTTTTAGAAATTTTAATTTTTCACATTTTTCCGTGAAAAGTGCCAATACCCCCCCCTTTGGGTTCTAGGTGAAATTCTCACTCGACACAAATCAAACAAAAATGTTTCCATGGTGTGTATTGTTGCTCATTTTCATCAAATAAACAAAATAAAACCCAGAATAAATCATTAAAGGCAAGAAATGAGCCTAAAAGATGCCTCAGCGCAAAAGTTAATGTTAGTAAAAGAGCCCAAATTTCGAAAAATATTGCGAAAAAATAAAATCTTCCATTATAGAGTGAATGTTTGAGGTGTATAGAAGGCATTTATTTCATTTTTAGAAATTTTAATTTTTCACATTTTTCCGTGAAAAGTGCCAATACCCCCCCCTTTGGGTTCTAGGTGAAATTCTCACTCGACACAAATCAAACAAAAATGTTTCCATGGTGTGTATTGTTGTTCATTTTCATCAAATAAACAAAATAAAACCCAGAATAAATCATTAAAGACAAGAAATGAGCATAAAAGATGCCTCAGCGCAAGTGTTAATGTTAGTAAAAGAGCCCAAATTTCAAAAAAATATTGCGAAAAACCACAATCTTCCATTATAGAGTGAATGTTTTAGGTGTATAGAAGGCATTTTTTTAATTTTTAGAAATTTTAATTTTTCACATTTTTCCGTGAAAAGTGCCAATACCCCCCCCTTTTGGTTCTGGGTGAAATTCTCACTCAACACAAATCAAACAAAAATGTTTCCATGGTGTGTATTGTTGTTCATTTTCATCAAACAAACAAAATAAAACCCAGAATAAATCATAAAAGACAAGAAATGAGCATAAAAGATGCCTCAGCGCAAATGTTAATGTTAGTAAAAGAGCCCAAATTTCAAAAAAATATTGCGAAAAACCACAATCTTCCATTATAGAGTGAATGTTTTAGGTGTATAGAAGGCATTTTTTTAATTTTTAGAAATTTTAATTTTTCACATTTTTCCGTGAAAAGTGCCAATACCCCCCCCTTTGGGTTCTAGGTGAAATTCTCACTCGACACAAATCAAAGAAAAATGTTTCCATGGTGTGTATTGTTGTTCATTTTCATCAAATAAACAAAATAAAACCCAGAATAAATCATAAAAGACAAGAAATGAGCATAAAAGATGCCTCAGCGCAAATGTTAATGTTAGTAAAAGAGCCCAAATTTCAAAAAAATATTGCGAAAAACCACAATCTTCCATTATAGAGTGAATGTTTTAGGTGTATAGAAGGCATTTTTTTAATTTTTAGAAATTTTAATTTTTCAGATTTTTCCGTGAAAAGTGCCAATACCCCCCCCTTTGGGTTCTAGGTGAAATTCTCACTCGACACAAATCAAACAAAAATGTTTCCATGGTGTGTATTGTTGTTCATTTTCATCAAATAAACAAAATAAAACCCAGAATAAATCATTAAAGACAAGAAATGAGCATAAAAGATGCCTCAGCGCAAATGTTAATGTTAGTAAAAGAGCCCAAATTTCAAAAAATATTGCGAAAAACAACAATCTTCCATTATAGAGTGAATGTTTGAGGTGTATAAAAGGCATTTATTTCATTTTTAGAAATTTTAATTTTTCACATTTTTCCACGAAAAAGGCCAATACCCACCCCTTTGGGTTCTAGGTGAAATTCTCACTCGACACAAATCAAACAAAAATGTTTCCATGGCGTGTATTTTTGTTCATTTTCATCAAATAAACAAAATAAAACCCAGAATAAATCATTAAAGACAAGAAATGAGCATAAAAGATGCCTCAGCGCAAGTGTTAATGTTAGTAAAAGAGCCCAAATTTCAAAAAATATTGCGAA
Organism: Hetaerina americana; assembly: GCF_022747635.1. Classification (NCBI taxonomy): domain Eukaryota; kingdom Metazoa; phylum Arthropoda; class Insecta; order Odonata; family Calopterygidae; genus Hetaerina; species Hetaerina americana. The sequence continues at coordinate 27,728 of NW_027286096.1, forward strand.
AAACAAAAATCTTCCGTTATAGAGTGAATGTTTGAGGTGTATAGAAGGCATTTATTTCATTTTTAGAAATTTTAATATTTCACATTTTTCCATAAAAGTGCCAATACCCCCCCTTTGGGTTCTAGGTGAAATTCTCACTCGACACAAATCAAACAAAAATGTTTCCATGGTGTGTATTGTTGTTCATTTTCATCAAATAAACAAAATAAAACCCAGAATAAATCATTAAAGGCAAGAATTGAGCCTAAAAGATGCCTCAGCGCAAAAGTTAATGTTAGTAAAAGAGCCCAAATTTCAAAAAATATTGCGAAAAACAACAATCTTCCATCATAGAGTGAATGTTTGAGGTGTATAGAAGGCATTTATTTCATTTTTAGAAATTTTAATTTTTCACATTTTTCCACAAAAAAGGCCAAAACCCCCCCCTTTGGGTTCTAGGTGAAATTCTCACTCGACACAAATCAAACAAAAATGTTTCCATGGTGTGTATTGTTGTTCATTTTCATCAAATAAACAAAATAAAACCCAGAATAAATCATTAAAGACAAGAAATGAGCATAAAAGATGCCTCAGCGCAAGTGTTAATGTTAGTAAAAGAGCCCAAATTTCAAAAAATATTGCAAAAAACAAAAATCTTCCATTATAGAGTGAATGTTTGAGGTGTATAGAAGGCATTTATTTCATTTTTAGAAATTTTAATTTTTCACATTTTTCCACGAAAAAGGCCAATACCCCCCCCTTTGGGTTCTAGGTGAAATTCTCACTCAACACAAATCAAACAAAAATGTTTCCATGGTGTGTGTTGTTGTTCATTTTCATCAAATAAACAAAATAAAACCCAGAATAAATCATTAAAGACAAGAAATGAGCCTAAAAGATGCCTCAGCGCAAAAGTTAATGTTAGTAAAAGAGCCCAAATTTCAAAAAATATTGCGAAAAACAACAATCTTCCATCATAGAGTGAATGTTTGAGGTGTATAGAAGGCATTTATTTCATTTTTAGAAATTTTAATTTTTCACATTTTTCCACGAAAAAGGCCAAAACCCCCCCTTTGGGTTCTAGGTGAAATTCTCACTCGACACAAATCAAACAAAAATGTTTCCATGGTGTGTATTGTTGTTCATTTTCATCAAATAAACAAAATAAAACCCAGAATAAATCATTAAAGACAAGAAATGAGCATAAAAGATGCCTCAGCGCAAGTGTTAATGTTAGTAAAAGAGCCCAAATTTCAAAAAATATTGCGAAAAACAACAATCTTCCATTATAGAGTGAATGTTTGAGGTGTATAGAAGGCATTTATTTCATTTTTAGAAATTTTAATTTTTCACATTTTTCCACGAAAAAGGCCAATACCCCCCCCTTTGGGTTCTAGTTGAAATTCTCACTCAACACAAATCAAACAAAAATGTTTCCATGGTGGGTGTTGTTGTTTATTTTCATCAAATAAACAAAATAAAACCCAGAATAAATCATTAAAGACAAGAAATGAGCATAAAAGATGCCTCAGCGCAAATGTTAATGTTAGTAAAAGAGCCCAAATTTCAAAAAAATATTGCGAAAAACCACAATCTTCCATTATAGAGTGAATGTTTTAGGTGTATAGAAGGCATTTTTTTAATTTTTAGAAATTTTAATTTTTCACATTTTTCCGTGAAAAGTGCCAATACCCCCCCCTTTGGGTTCTAGGTGAAATTCTCACTCGACACAAATCAAATAAAAATGTTTCCATGGTGTGTATTGTTGTTCATTTTCATCAAATAAACAAAATAAAACCCAGAATAAATCATTAAAGACAAGAAATGAGCATAAAAGATGCCTCAGCGCAAATGTTAATGTTAGTAAAAGAGCCCAAATTTCAAAAAATATTGCGAAAAACAAAAATCTTCCATTATAGAGTGAATGTTTGAGGTGTATAGAAGGCATTTATTTCATTTTTAGAAATTTTAATATTTCACATTTTTCCATAAAAGTGCCAATAACCCCCCCTTTGGGTTCCAGGTGAAATTCTCACTCGACACAAATCAAACAAAAATGTTTCCATGGTGTGTATTGTAGTTCATTTTCATCAAATAAACAAAATTAAACCCAGAATAAATCATTAAAGACAAGAAATGAGCCTAAAAGATGCCTCAGCGCAAATGTTAATGTTTGTAAAAGAGCCCAAATTTCAAAAAATATTGCGAAAAACAACAATCTTCCATTATAGAGTGAATGTTTGAGGTGTAAAGAAGGCATTTATTTCATTTTTAGAAATTTTAATTTTTCACATTTTTCCGTGAAAAGTGCCAATACCCCCCCCTTTGGGTTCTAGGTGAAATTCTCACTCAACACAAATCAAACAAAAATGTTTCCATGGTGTGTATTGTTGTTCATTTTCATCAAATAAACAAAATAAAACCCAGAATAAATCATTAAAGACAAGAAATGAGCCTAAAAGATGCCTCAGCGCAAATGTAAATGTTAGTAAAAGAGCACAAATTTCAAAAAATATTGCGAAAAACAACAATCTTCCATTATAGAGTGAATGTTTGAGGTGTATAGAAGGCATTTATTTCATTTTTAGAAATTTTAATTTTTCACATTTTTCCACGAAAAAGGCCAACCCCCCTTTGGGTTCTAGGTGAAATTCTCACTCGACACAAATCAAACAAAAATGTTTCCATGGTGTGTATTGTTGTTCATTTTCATCAAATAAACAAAATAAAACCCAGAATAAATCATTAAAGACAAGACATGAGCTTAAAAGATGCCTCAGCGCAAGTGTTAATGTTAGTAAAAGAGCCCAAATTTCAAAACAATATTGCGAAAAACCACAATCTTCCATTATAGAGTGAATGTTTTAGGTGTATAGAAGGCATTTTTTTAATTTTTAGAAATTTTAATTTTTCACATTTTTCCGTGAAAAGTGCCAATACCCCCCCCTTGGGTTCTAGGTGAAATTCTCACTCAACACAAATCAAACAAAAATGTTTCCATGGTGTGTATTGTTATTCATTTTTATCAAATTAACAAAATAAAACCCAGAATAAATCATTAAAGACAAGAAATGAGCCTAAAAGATGCCTCAGCGCAAATGTTAATGTTAGTAAAAGAGCCCAAATTTCAAAAAATATTTCGAAAAACAACAATCTTCCATTATAGAGTGAATGTTTGAGGTGTATAGAAGGCATTTATTTCATTTTTAGAAATTTTAATTTTTCACATTTTTCCACGAAAAAGGCCAATACCCCCCCCTTTGGGTTCTAGGTGAAATTCTCACTCAACACAAATCAAACAAAAATGCTTCCATGGTGTGTATTGTTGTTCATTTTCATCAAATAAACAAAATAAAACCCAGAATAAATCATTAAAGACAAGAAATGAGCATAAAAGATGCCTCAGCGCAAGTGTTAATATTAGTAAAAGAGCCCAAATTTCAAAAAAATATTGCGAAAAACCACAATCTTCCATTATAGAGTGAATGTTTGAGGTGTATAGAAGGCATTTATTTCATTTTTCGAAATTTTAATTTTTCACATTTTTCCACGAAAAGTGCCAATACCCCCCCCCTTTGGGTTCTAGGTGAAATTCTCACTCAACACAAATCAAACAAAAATGTTTCCATGGTGTGTATTGTTGTTCATTTTCATCAAATAAACAAAATAAAACCCAGAATAAATCATTAAAGACAAGAAATGAGCCTAAAAGATGCCTCAGCGCAAATTTTAATGTTAGTAAAAGAGCCCAAATTTCAAAAAATATTTCGAAAAACAACAATCTTCCATTATAGAGTGAATGTTTGAGGTGTATAGAAGGCATTTATTTCATTTTTAGAAATTTTAATTTTTCACATTTTTCCACTAAAAAGGCCAATACCCCCCCCCTTTGGGTTCTAGGTGAAATTCTCACTCAACACAAATCAAACAAAAATGCTTCCATGGTGTGTATTGTTGTTCATTTTCATCAAATAAACAAAATAAAACCCAGAATAAATCATTAAAGACAAGAAATGAGCATAAAAGATGCCTCTGCGCAAGTGTTAATGTTAGTAAAAGAGCCCAAATTTCAAAAAAATATTGCGAAAAACCACAATCTTCCATTATAGAGTGAATGTTTTAGGTGTATAGAAGGCATTTTTTTAATTTTTAGAAATTTTAATTTTTCACATTTTTCCGTGAAAAGTGCCAATACCCCCCCCTTTGGGTTCTGGGTGAAATTCTCACTCAACACAAATCAAACAAAAATGTTTCCATGGTGTGTATTGTTGTTCATTTTCATCAAACAAACAAAATAAAACCCAGAATAAATCATAAAAGACAAGAAATGAGCATAAAAGATGCCTCAGCGCAAATGTTAATGTTAGTAAAAGAGCCCAAATTTCAAAAAAATATTGCGAAAAACCACAATCTTCCATTATAGAGTGAATGTTTTAGGTGTATAGAAGGCATTTTTTTAATTTTTAGAAATTTTAATTTTTCACATTTTTCCGTGAAAAGTGCCAATACCCTCCCCTTTGGGTTCTAGGTGAAATTCTCACTCGACACAAATCAAAGAAAAATGTTTCCATGGTGTGTATTGTTGTTCATTTTCATCAAATAAACAAAATAAAACCCAGAATAAATCATAAAAGACAAGAAATGAGCATAAAAGATGCCTCAGCGCAAATGTTAATGTTAGTAAAAGAGCCCAAATTTCAAAAAAATATTGCGAAAAACCACAATCTTCCATTATAGAGTGAATGTTTTAGGTGTATAGAAGGCATTTTTTTAATTTTTAGAAATTTTATTTTTCAGATTTTTCCGTGAAAAGTGCCAATACCCCCCCCTTTGGGTTCTAGGTGAAATTCTCACTCGACACAAATCAAACAAAAATGTTTCCATGGTGTGTATTGTTGTTCATTTTCATCAAATAAACAAAATAAAACCCAGAATAAATCATTAAAGGCAAGAATTGAGCCTAAAAGATGCCTCAGCGCAAAAGTTAATGTTAGTAAAAGAGCCCAAATTTCAAAAAATATTGCGAAAAACAACAATCTTCCATCATAGAGTGAATGTTTGAGGTGTATAGAAGGCATTTATTTCATTTTTAGAAATTTTAATTTTTCACATTTTTCCACGAAAAAGGCCAAAACCCCCCCCTTTGGGTTCTAGGTGAAATTCTCACTCGACACAAATCAAACAAAAATGTTTCCATGGTGTGTATTGTTGTTCATTTTCATCAAATAAACAAAATAAAACCCAGAATAAATCATTAAAGACAAGAAATGAGCATAAAAGATGCCTCAGCGCAAGTGTTAATGTTAGTAAAAGAGCCCAAATTTCAAAAAATATTGCAAAAAACAAAAATCTTCCATTATAGAGTGAATGTTTGAGGTGTATAGAAGGCATTTATTTCATTTTTAGAAATTTTAATTTTTCACATTTTTCCACGAAAAAGGCCAATACCCCCCCCCTTTGGGTTCTAGGTGAAATTCTCACTCAACACAAATCAAACAAAAATGTTTCCATGGTGTGTGTTGTTGTTCATTTTCATCAAATAAACAAAATAAAACCCAGAATAAATCATTAAAGACAAGAAATGAGCATAAAAGATGTCTCAGCGCAAATGTTAATGTTAGTAAAAGAGCCCAAATTTCAAAAAAATATTGCGAAAAACCACAATCTTCCATTATAGAGTGAATGTTTTAGGTGTATAGAAGGCATTTTTTTAATTTTTAGAAATTTTAATTTTTCACATTTTTCCGTGAAAAGTGGCAATACCCCCCCCTTTGGGTTCTAGGTGAAATTCTCACTCGACACAAATAACACAAAAATGTTTCCATGGTGTGTATTGTTGTTCATTTTCATCAAATAAACAAAATAAAACCCAGAATAAATCATTAAAGACAAGAAATGAGCATAAAGGTTGCCTCAGCGCAAATGTTAATGTTAGTAAAAGAGCCCAAATTTCAAAAAAATATTGCGAAAAACCACAATCTACCATTATAGAGTGAATGTTTTAGGTGTATAGAAGGCATTTTTTTAATTTTTAGAAATTTTAATTTTTCACATTTTTCCGTGAAAAGTGCCAATACCCCCCCCTTTCGGTTCTAGGTGAAATTCTCACTCGACACAAATCAAACAAAAATGTTTCCATGGTGTGTATTGTTGTTCATTTTCATCAAATAAACAAAATAAAACCCAGAATAAATAATTAAAGACAAGAAATGAGCATAAAAGATGCCTCAGCGCAAATGTTAATGTTAGTAAAAGAGCCCAAATTTCAAAAAATATTGCGAAAAACAACAATCTTCCATTATAGAGTGAATGTTTGAGGTGTATAGAAGGCATTTATTTCATTTTTAGAAATTTTAATTTTTCGCATTTTTCCACGAAAAAGGCCAATACCCCCCCCTTTGGGTTCTAGGTGAAATTCTCACTCAACACAAATCAAACAAAAATGTTTCCATGGTGTGTATTGTTGTTCATTTTCATCAAATAAACAAAATAAAACCCAGAATAAATCATTAAAGACAAGAAATGAGCATAAAAGATGCCTCAGCGCAAATGTTAATGTTAGTAAAAGAGCCCAAATTTCAAAAAATATTGCGAAAAATAACAATCTTCCATTATAGAGTGAATGTTTGAGGTGTATAGAAGGCATTTATTTCATTTTTAGAAATTTTAATTTTTCACATTTTTCCACGAAAAAGGCCAATACCCCCCCCTTTGGGTTCTGGGTGAAATTCTCACTCAACACAAATCAAACAAAAATGTTTCCATGGTGTGTATTGTTGTTCATTTTCATCAAACAAACAAAATAAAACCCAGAATAAATCATAAAAGACAAGAAATGAGCATAAAAGATGCCTCAGCGCAAATGTTAATGTTAGTAAAAGAGCCCAAATTTCAAAAAAATATTGCGAAAAACCACAATCTTCCATTATAGAGTGAATGTTTTAGGTGTATAGAAGGCATTTTTTTAATTTTTAGAAATTTTAATTTTTCACATTTTTCCGTGAAAAGTGCCAATACCCTCCCCTTTGGGTTCTAGGTGAAATTCTCACTCGACACAAATCAAAGAAAAATGTTTCCATGGTGTGTATTGTTGTTCATTTTCATCAAATAAACAAAATAAAACCCAGAATAAATCATAAAAGACAAGAAATGAGCATAAAAGATGCCTCAGCGCAAATGTTAATGTTAGTAAAAGAGCCCAAATTTCAAAAAAATATTGCGAAAAACCACAATCTTCCATTATAGAGTGAATGTTTTAGGTGTATAGAAGGCATTTTTTTAATTTTTAGAAATTTTATTTTTCAGATTTTTCCGTGAAAAGTGCCAATACCCCCCCCTTTGGGTTCTAGGTGAAATTCTCACTCGACACAAATCAAACAAAAATGTTTCCATGGTGTGTATTGTTGTTCATTTTCATCAAATAAACAAAATAAAACCCAGAATAAATCATTAAAGGCAAGAATTGAGCCTAAAAGATGCCTCAGCGCAAAAGTTAATGTTAGTAAAAGAGCCCAAATTTCAAAAAATATTGCGAAAAACAACAATCTTCCATCATAGAGTGAATGTTTGAGGTGTATAGAAGGCATTTATTTCATTTTTAGAAATTTTAATTTTTCACATTTTTCCACGAAAAAGGCCAAAACCCCCCCCTTTGGGTTCTAGGTGAAATTCTCACTCGACACAAATCAAACAAAAATGTTTCCATGGTGTGTATTGTTGTTCATTTTCATCAAATAAACAAAATAAAACCCAGAATAAATCATTAAAGACAAGAAATGAGCATAAAAGATGCCTCAGCGCAAGTGTTAATGTTAGTAAAAGAGCCCAAATTTCAAAAAATATTGCAAAAAACAAAAATCTTCCATTATAGAGTGAATGTTTGAGGTGTATAGAAGGCATTTATTTCATTTTTAGAAATTTTAATTTTTCACATTTTTCCACGAAAAAGGCCAATACCCCCCCCCTTTGGGTTCTAGGTGAAATTCTCACTCAACACAAATCAAACAAAAATGTTTCCATGGTGTGTGTTGTTGTTCATTTTCATCAAATAAACAAAATAAAACCCAGAATAAATCATTAAAGACAAGAAATGAGCATAAAAGATGTCTCAGCGCAAATGTTAATGTTAGTAAAAGAGCCCAAATTTCAAAAAAATATTGCGAAAAACCACAATCTTCCATTATAGAGTGAATGTTTTAGGTGTATAGAAGGCATTTTTTTAATTTTTAGAAATTTTAATTTTTCACATTTTTCCGTGAAAAGTGGCAATACCCCCCCCTTTGGGTTCTAGGTGAAATTCTCACTCGACACAAATAACACAAAAATGTTTCCATGGTGTGTATTGTTGTTCATTTTCATCAAATAAACAAAATAAAACCCAGAATAAATCATTAAAGACAAGAAATGAGCATAAAGGTTGCCTCAGCGCAAATGTTAATGTTAGTAAAAGAGCCCAAATTTCAAAAAAATATTGCGAAAAACCACAATCTACCATTATAGAGTGAATGTTTTAGGTGTATAGAAGGCATTTTTTTAATTTTTAGAAATTTTAATTTTTCACATTTTTCCGTGAAAAGTGCCAATACCCCCCCTTTCGGTTCTAGGTGAAATTCTCACTCGACACAAATCAAACAAAAATGTTTCCATGGTGTGTATTGTTGTTCATTTTCATCAAATAAACAAAATAAAACCCAGAATAAATAATTAAAGACAAGAAATGAGCATAAAAGATGCCTCAGCGCAAATGTTAATGTTAGTAAAAGAGCCCAAATTTCAAAAAATATTGCGAAAAACAACAATCTTCCATTATAGAGTGAATGTTTGAGGTGTATAGAAGGCATTTATTTCATTTTTAGAAATTTTAATTTTTCGCATTTTTCCACGAAAAAGGCCAATACCCCCCCCCTTTGGGTTCTAGGTGAAATTCTCACTCAACACAAATCAAACAAAAATGTTTCCATGGTGTGTATTGTTGTTCATTTTCATCAAATAAACAAAATAAAACCCAGAATAAATCATTAAAGACAAGAAATGAGCATAAAAGATGCCTCAGCGCAAATGTTAATGTTAGTAAAAGAGCCCAAATTTCAAAAAATATTGCGAAAAACAACAATCTTCCATTATAGAGTGAATGTTTGAGGTGTATAGAAGGCATTTATTTCATTTTTAGAAATTTTAATTTTTCGCATTTTTCCACGAAAAAGCCAATACCCCCCCCCTTTGGGTTCTAGGTGAAATTCTCACTCAACACAAATCAAACAAAAATGTTTCCATGGTGTGTATTGTTGTTCATTTTCATCAAATAAACAAAATAAAACCCAGAATAAATCATTAAAGACAAGAAATGAGCATAAAAGATGCCTCAGCGCAAATGTTAATGTTAGTAAAAGAGCCCAAATTTCAAAAAATATTGCGAAAAATAACAATCTTCCATTATAGAGTGAATGTTTGAGGTGTATAGAAGGCATTTATTTCATTTTTAGAAATTTTAATTTTTCACATTTTTCCACGAAAAAGGCCAATACCCCCCCCTTTGGGTTCTAGGTGAAATTCTCACTCGACACAAATCAAACAAAAATGTTTCCATGGCGTGTATTGTTGTTCATTTTCATCAAATAAACAAAATAAAACCCAGAATAAATCATTAAAGACAAGAAATGAGCATAAAAGATGCCTCAGCGCAAGTGTTAATGTTAGTAAAAGAGCCCAAATTTCAAAAAATATTACGAAAAACAAAAATCTTCCGTTATAGAGTGAATGTTTGAGGTGTATAGAAGGCATTTATTTCATTTTTAGAAATTTTAATTTTTCACATTTTTCCACGAAAAAGGCCAATACCCCCCCCTTTGGGTTCTAGGTGAAATTCTCACTCAACACAAATCAAACAAAAATGTTTCCATGGTGTGTATTGTTGTTCATTTTCATCAAATAAACAAAATAAAACCCAGAATAAATCATTAAAGACAAGAAATGAGCATAAAAGATGCCTGAGCGCAAATGTTAATGTTAGTAAAAGAGCCCAAATTTCAAAAAATATTGCGAAAAACAACAATCTTCCATTATAGAGTGAATGTTTGAGGTGTATAGAAGGCATTTATTTCATTTTTAGAAATTTTAATTTTTCACATTTTTCCATGAAAAGTGCCAATACCCCCCCCCTTTGGGTTCTAGGTGAAATTCTCACTCGACACAAATCAAACAAAAATGTTTCCATGGCGTGTATTGTTGTTCATTTTCATCAAATAAACAAAATAAAACCCAGAATAAATCATTAAAGACAAGAAATGAGCATAAAAGATGCCTCAGCGCAAGTGTTAATGTTAGTAAAAGAGCCCAAATTTCAAAAAATATTGCGAAAAACAACAATCTTCCATTATAGAGTGAATGTTTGAGGTGTATAGAAGGCATTTATTTCATTTTTAGAAATTTTAATTTTTCACATTTTTCCACGAAAAAGGCCAATACCCCCCACTTTGGGTTCTAGGTGAAATTCTCACTCAACACAAATCAAACAAAAATGTTTCCATGGTGTGTATTGTTGTTCATTTTCATCAAATAAACAAAATAAAACCCAGAATAAATCATTAAAGACAAGAAATGAGCATAAAAGATGCCTCAGCGCAAATGTTAATGTTAGTAAAAGAGCCCAAATTTCAAAAAATATTGCGAAAAACCACAATCTTCCATTATAGAGTGAATGTTTTAGGTGTATAGAAGGCATTTTTTTAATTTTTAGAAATTTTAATTTTTCACATTTTTCCCTTTGGATTCTAGGTGAAATTCTCACTCGACACAAATCAAACAAAAATGTTTCCATGGTGTGTACTGTTGTTCATTTTCATCAAATAAACAAAATAAAACCCAGAATAAATCATTAAAGACAAGAAATGAGCATAAAAGATGCCTCAGCGCAAATGTTAATGTTAGTAAAAGAGGCCAAATTTCAAAAAATATTGCGAAAAACAACAATCTTCCATTATAGAGTGAATGTTTGAGGTGTATAGAAGGCATTTTTTTAATTTTTAGAAATTTTAATTTTTCACATTTTTCCGTGAAAAGTGCCAATACCCCCCCCCTTTGGGTTCTAGGTGAAATTCTCACTAACACAAATCAAACAAAAATGTTTCCATGGTGTGTATTGTTGTTCATTTTCATCAAATAAACAAAATAAAACCCAGAATAAATCATTAAAGACAAGAAATGAGCATAAAAGATGCCTCAGCGAATTTGTTAATGTTAGTAAAAGAGCCGAAATTTCAAAAAAATATTGCGAAAAACCACAATCTTCCATTATATAGTGAATGTTTTAGGTGTATAGAAGGCATTTTTTTAATTTTTAGAATTTTAATTTTTCACATTTTCCGTGAAAAGTGCCAATACCCCCCCCTTTGGGTTCTAGGTGAAATTCTCACTCGACACAAATCAAACAAAAATGTTTCCATGGTGTGTATTGTTGTTCATTTTCATCAAATAAACAAAATAAAACCCAGAATAAATCATTAAAGACAAGAAATGAGCATAAAAGATGCCTCAGCGCAAATGTTAATGTTAGTAAAAGAGCCCAAATTTCAAAAAATATTGCGAAAAACAACAATCTTCCATTATAGAGTGAATGTTTGAGGTGTATAGAAGGCATTTATTTCATTTTTAGAAATTTTAATTTTTCACATTTTTCCACGAAAAGTGCCAATACCCCCCCCTTTGGGTTCTAGGTGAAATTCTCACTCGACACAAATAAAACAAAAATGTTTCCATGGTGTGTATTGTTGTTCATTTTCATCAAATAAACAAAATAAAACCCAGAATAAATCATTAAAGACAAGAAATGAGCATAAAAGATGCCTCAGCGCAAATGTTAATGTTAGTAAAAGAGCACAAATTTCAAAAAATATTGCGAAAAACAACAATCTTCCATTATAGAGTGAATGTTTGAGGTGTATAGAAGGCATTTATTTCATTTTTAGAAATTTTAATTTTCACATTTTTCCACGAAAAAGGCCAATACCCACCCCCTTTGGGTTCTAGGTGAAATTCTCACTCGACACAAATCAAACAAAAATGTTTCCATGGCGTGTATTGTTGTTCATTTTCATCAAATAAACAAAATAAAACCCAGAATAAATCATTAAAGACAAGAAATGAGCATAAAAGATGCCTCAGCGCAAGTGTTAATGTTAGTAAAAGAGCCCAAATTTCAAAAAATATTGCGAAAAACAAAAATCTTCCGTTATAGAGTGAATGTTTGAGGTGTATAGAAGGCATTTATTTCATTTTTAGAAATTTTAATATTTCACATTTTTCATAAAAGTGCCAATACCCCCCCCCTTTGGGTTCTAGGTGAAATTCTCACTCGACACAAATCAAACAAAAATGTTTCCATGGTGTGTATTGTTGTTCATTTTCATCAAATAAACAAAATAAAACCCAGAATAAATCATTAAAGGCAAGAATTGAGCCTAAAAGATGCCTCAGCGCAAAAGTTAATGTTAGTAAAAGAGCCCAAATTTCAAAAAATATTGCGAAAAACAACAATCTTCCATCATAGAGTGAATGTTTGAGGTGTATAGAAGGCATTTATTTCATTTTTAGAAATTTTAATTTTTCACATTTTTCCACGAAAAAGGCCAAAACCCCCCCCCTTTGGGTTCTAGGTGAAATTCTCACTCGACACAAATCAAACAAAAATGTTTCCATGGTGTGTATTGTTGTTCATTTTCATCAAATAAACAAAATAAAACCCAGAATAAATCATTAAAGACAAGAAATGAGCATAAAAATGCCTCAGCGCAAGTGTTAATGTTAGTAAAAGAGCCCAAATTTCAAAAAATATTGCAAAAAACAAAAATCTTCCATTATAGAGTGAATGTTTGAGGTGTATAGAAGGCATTTATTTCATTTTTAGAAATTTTAATTTTCACATTTTTCCACGAAAAAGGCCAATACCCCCCCCTTTGGGTTCTAGGTGAAATTCTCACTCAACACAAATCAAACAAAAATGTTTCCATGGTGTGTGTTGTTGTTCATTTTCATCAAATAAACAAAATAAAACCCAGAATAAATCATTAAAGACAAGAAATGAGCATAAAAGATGTCTCAGCGCAAATGTTAATGTTAGTAAAAGAGCCCAAATTCAAAAAAATATTGCTAAAAACCACAATCTTCCATTATAGAGTGAATGTTTTAGGTGTATAGAAGGCATTTTTTTAATTTTTAGAAATTTTAATTTTTCACCTTTTTCCGTGAAAAGTGCCAATACCCCCCCCTTTGGGTTCTAGGTGAAATTCTCACTCGACACAAATAACACAAAAATGTTTCCATGGTGTGTATTGTTGTTCATTTTCATCAAATAAACAAAATAAAACCCAGAATAAATCATTAAAGACAAGAAATGAGCATAAAGGTTGCCTCAGCGCAAATGTTAATGTTAGTAAAAGAGCCCAAATTTCAAAAAAATATTGCTAAAAACCACAATCTTCCATTATAGAGTGAATGTTTTAGGTGTATAGAAGGCATTTTTTTAATTTTTAGAAATTTTAATTTTTCACCTTTTTCCGTGAAAAGTGCCAATACCCCCCCCCTTTGGGTTCTAGGTGAAATTCTCACTCGACACAAATAACACAAAAATGTTTCCATGGTGTGTATTGTTGTTCATTTTCATCAAATAAACAAAATAAAACCCAGAATAAATCATTAAAGACAAGAAATGAGCATAAAGGTTGCCTCAGCGCAAATGTTAATGTTAGTAAAAGAGCCCAAATTTCAAAAAATATTGCGAAAAACCACAATCTTCCATTATAGAGTGAATGTTTTGGTGTATAGAAGGCATTTTTTTAATTTTTAGAAATTTTAATTTTTCACATTTTTCCGTGAAAAGTGCCAATACCCCCCCCTTTCGGTTCTAGGTGAAATTCTCACTCGACACAAATCAAACAAAAATGTTTCCATGGTGTGTATTGTTGTTCATTTTCATCAAATAAACAAAATAAAACCCAGAATAAAACATTAAAGACAAGAAATGAGCATAAAAGATGCCTCAGCGCAAATGTTAATGTTAGTAAAAGAGCCCAAATTTCAAAAAATATTGCGAAAAACAACAATCTTCCATTATAGAGTGAATGTTTGAGGTGTATAGAAGGCAATTATTTCATTTTAGAAATTTTAATTTTTCACATTTTTCCACGAAAAAGGCCAATACCCCCCCCTTTGGGTTCTAGGTGAAATTCTCACTCAACACAAATCAAACAAAAATGTTTCCATGGTGTGTATTGTTGTTCATTTTCATCAAATAAACACAATAAAACCCAGAATAAATCATTAAAGACAAGAAATGAGCATAAAAGATGCCTCAGCGCAAATGTTAATGTTAGTAAAAGAGCCCAAATTTCAAAAAATATTGCGAAAAATAACAATCTTCCATTATAGAGTGAATGTTTGAGGTGTATAGAAGGCATTTATTTCATTTTTAGAAAATTTTAATTTTTCACATTTTTCCACGAAAAAGGCCAATACCCCCCCCCTTTGGGTTCTAGGTGAAATTCTCACTCAACACAAATCAAACAAAAATGTTTCCATGGTGTGTATTGTTGTTCATTTTCATCAAATAAACAAAATAAAACCCAGAATAAATCATTAAAGACAAGAATGAGCATAAAAGATGCCTCAGCGCAAATGTTAATGTTAGTAAAAGAGCCCAAATTTCAAAAAATATTGCGAAAAACAACAATCTTCCATTAAAGAGTGAATGTTTGAGGTGTATAGAAGGCATTTATTTCATTTTTAGAAATTTTAATTTTTCACATTTTTCCACGAAAAAGGC
>NW_027286097.1:0-42393 GCF_022747635.1 Hetaerina americana
GCTCATTTCTTGTCTTTCAGTATTAATTCTGGGTTTTATTTTGTTTATTTGATGAAAATGTACAACAATACACACCATGGAAACATTTTTGTTTGATTTGCGTCGAGTGAGATTTTCACCTAGAACCCAAAGGGGGGGTATTGGCACTTTTCATGGAAAAATGTGAAAAATTAAATTTTCTAAAAATGAAATAAATGCCTTCTAAACACCTCAAACATTCACTCTAAAACAGAAGATTGTTGTTTTTCGCAATAGTTTTAGAAGTTTGGGCTCTTTTAGTAACCTTAACACCTGGGCAGAAGCTTCTTTTATGATCATTTATTGTCTTTCATGATACATTCTGGGTTTTATTTTGTTTATTTTGATGAAAATGAACAACAATACACACCTTGGATACATTTTTGTTTGATTTGTGTCGAGTGAGATTTTCACCTAGAACCCAAAGGGGGGGTATTGGCACTTTTCATGGAAAAATGTGAAAAATTAAATTTTCTAAAAATGAAATAAATGCCTTCTAAACACCTCAAACATTCACTCTAAAACAGAAGATTTTTGTTTTTCGCAATATTTTTAGAAATTTGGGCTGTTTTAGTAACATTAACACTTTCTCTGAAGCATCTTTTATGATCATTTATTGTATTTCAGGATACATTCTGGGTTTTATTTTGTTTATTTAATGAAAATGAACAACAATAGACACCTTGGATACATTTTTGTTTGATTTGTTTCGAGCGAGATTTCACCTAGAACCCAAAGGGGGGGTATTGGCACTTTTCATGGAAAAATGTGAAAAATTAAATTTCTAAAAATGAAATAAATGCCTTCTAAACAACTCAAACATTCACTCTAAAACAGAAGATTGTTGTTTTTCGCAATATTTTTAGAAATTTGGGCTATTTTAGTAACATTAACACTTGCGCTGAAGCAACTTTTATGCTCATTTCTTGTCTTTCAGTATTAATTCTGGGTTTTATTTTGTTTATTTGATGAAAATGTACAACAATACACACCATGGAAACATTTTTGTTTGATTTGCGTCGAGTGAGATTTTCACCTAGAACCCAAAGGGGGGGGGGTATTGGCACTTTTAATGGAAAAATGTGAAAAATTAAATTTTCTAAAAATGAAATAAATGCCTTCTAAACACCTTAAACATTCACTCTAAAACAGAAGATTGTTGTTTTTTCGCAATAGTTTTAGAAGTTTGGGCTCTTTTAGTAACATTAACACCTGGGCAGAAGCATCTTTTATGATCATTTATTGTCTTTCAGGATACATTCTGGGTTTTATTTTGTTTATTTTGATGAAAATGAACAACAATACACACCTTGGATACATTTTTGTTTGATTTGTGTCGAGTGAGATTTTCACCTAGAACCCAAAGGGGGGGGTATTGGCACTTTTCATGGAAATAGTGAAAAATTAAATTTTCTAAAAATGATTGAAATGCCTTCTAAACACCTCAAACATTCACTCTAAAACAGAAGATTGTTGTTTTTCGCAATATTTTTAGAAATTTGGGCTTTTTTTAGTAACATTAACACCTGGGCTGAAGCATCTTTTATGATCATTTATTGTCTTTCAGGATACATTATGGGTTTTATTTTATTTATTTGATGAAAATGAACAACAATACACACCTTGGATACATTTTTGTTTGATTTGTGTCGAGTGAGATTTTCACCTAGAACCCAAAGGGGGGGGTATTGGCACTTTTCATGGAAATAGTGAAAAATTAAATTTTCTAAAAATGATTGAAATGCCTTCTAAACACCTCAAACATTCACTCTAAAACAGAAAATTGTTGTTTTTCGCAATATTTTTAGAAATTTGGGCTGTTTTAGTAACATTAACACCTGGGCTGAAGCATCTTTTATGATCATTTATTGTCTTTCAGGATACATTCTGGGTTTTATTTTGTTTATTTGATGAAAATGAACAACAATACACACCTTGGATACATTTTTGTTTGATTTGTGTCGAGTGAGATTTTCACCTAGAACCCAAAGGGGGGGGTATTGGCACTTTTCATGGAAAAATGTGAAAAATTAAATTTTCTAAAAATGAAATAAATGCCTTCTAAACACCTCAAACATTCACTCTAAAACAGAAGATTTTTGTTTTTCGCAATATTTTTAGAAATTTGGGCTGTTTTAACAACATTAACACTTTCTCTGAAGCATCTTTTATGATCATTTATTGTATTTCAGGATACATTCTGGGTTTTATTTTGTTTATTTAATGAAAATGAACAACAATAGACACCTTGGATACATTTTTGTTTGATTTGTTTCGAGCGAGATTTTCACCTAGAACCCAAAGGGGGGGTATTGGCACTTTTCATGGAAAAATGTGAAAAATTAAATTTTCTAAAAATGAAATAAATGCCTTCTAAACACCTCAAACATTCACTCTAAAACAGAAGATTTTTGTTTTTCGCAATATTTTTAGAAATTTGGGCTGTTTTAACAACATTAACACTTTCTCTGAAGCATCTTTTATGATCATTTATTGTATTTCAGGATACATTCTGGGTTTTATTTTGTTTATTTAATGAAAATGAACAACAATAGACACCTTGGATACATTTTTGTTTGATTTGTTTCGAGCGAGATTTTCACCTAGAACCCAAAGGGGGGGTATTGGCACTTTTCATGGAAAAATGTGAAAAATTAAATTTTCTAAAAATGAAATAAATGCCTTCTAAACACCTCAAACATTCACTCTAAAACAGAAGATTGTTGTTTTTCGCAATATTTTTAGAAATTTGGGCTTTTTTAGTAACATTAACACCTGGGCTGAAGCATCTTTTATGATCATTTATTGTCTTTCAGGATACATTATGGGTTTTATTTTATTTATTTGATGAAAATGAACAACAATACACACCTTGGATACATTTTTGTTTGATTTGTGTCGAGTGAGATTTTCACCTAGAACCCAAAGGGGGGGGTATTGGCACTTTTCATGGAAATAGTGAAAAATTAAATTTTCTAAAAATGATTGAAATGCCTTCTAAACACCTCAAACATTCACTCTAAAACAGAAAATTGTTGTTTTTCGCAATATTTTTAGAAATTTGGGCTGTTTTAGTAACATTAACACCTGGGCTGAAGCATCTTTTATGATCATTTATTGTCTTTCAGGATACATTCTGGGTTTTATTTTGTTTATTTGATGAAAATGAACAACAATACACACCTTGGATACATTTTTGTTTGATTTGTGTCGAGTGAGATTTTCACCTAGAACCCAAAGGGGGGGGTATTGGCACTTTTCATGGAAAAATGTGAAAAATTAAATTTTCTAAAAATGAAATAAATGCCTTCTAAACACCTCAAACATTCACTCTAAAACAGAAGATTTTTGTTTTTCGCAATATTTTTAGAAATTTGGGCTGTTTTTAACAACATTAACACTTTCTCTGAAGCATCTTTTATGATCATTTATTGTATTTCAGGATACATTCTGGGTTTTATTTTGTTTATTTAATGAAAATGAACAACAATAGACACCTTGGATACATTTTTGTTTGATTTGTTTCGAGCGAGATTTTCACCTAGAACCCAAAGGGGGGGTATTGGCACTTTTCATGGAAAAATGTGAAAAATTAAATTTTCTAAAAATGAAATAAATGCCTTCTAAACACCTCAAACATTCACTCTAAAACAGAAGATTTTTGTTTTTCGCAATATTTTTAGAAATTTGGGCTGTTTTAACAACATTAACACTTTCTCTGAAGCATCTTTTATGATCATTTATTGTATTTCAGGATACATTCTGGGTTTTATTTTGTTTATTTAATGAAAATGAACAACAATAGACACCTTGGATACATTTTTGTTTGATTTGTTTCGAGCGAGATTTTCACCTAGAACCCAAAGGGGGGGTATTGGCACTTTTCATGGAAAAATGTGAAAAATTAAATTTTCTAAAAATGAAATAAATGCCTTCTAAACAACTCAAACATTCACTCTAAAACAGAAGATTGTTGTTTTTCGCATATTTTTAGAAATTTGGGCTATTTTAGTAACATTTACACCTGCGCTGAAGCAACTTTTATGCTCATTTCTTGTCTTTCAGTATTAATTCTGGGTTTTATTTTGTTTATTTGATGAAAATGTACAACAATACACACCATGGAAACATTTTTGTTTGATTTGCGTCGAGTGAGATTTTCACCTAGAACCCAAAGGGGGGGGTATTGGCACTTTTAATGGAAAAATGTGAAAAATTAAATTTTCTAAAAATGAAATAAATGCCTTCTAAACACCTTAAACATTCAATCTAAAACAGAAGATTGTTGTTTTTCGCAATAGTTTTAGAAGTTTGGGCTCTTTTAGTAACATTAACACCTGGGCAGAAGCATCTTTTATGATCATTTATTGTCTTTCAGGATACATTCTGGGTTTTATTTTGTTTATTTTGATGAAAATGAACAACAATACACACCTTGGATACATTTTTGTTTGATTTGTGTCGAGTGAGATTTTCACCTAGAACCCAAAGGGGGGGTATTGGCACTTTTCATGGAAAAATGTGAAAAATTAAATTTTCTAAAAATGAAATAAATGCCTTCTAAACAACTCAAACATTCACTCTAAAACAGAAGATTGTTGTTTTTCGCAATATTTTTAGAAATTTGGGCTATTTTAGTAACATTAACACTTGCGCTGAAGCAACTTTTATGCTCATTTCTTGTCTTTCAGTATTAATTCTGGGTTTTATTTTGTTTATTTGATGAAAATGTACAATTGCGTCGAGTGAGATTTTCACCTAGAACCCAAAGGGGGGGGTATTGGCACTTTTCATGGAAAAAATGTGAAAAATTAAATTTTCTAAAAATGAAATAAATGCCTTCTAAACACCTCAAACATTCACTCTAAAACAGAAGATTGTTGTTTTTCGCAATAGTTTTAGAAGTTTTGGGCTCTTTTAGTAACCTTAACACCTGGGCAGAAGCTTCTTTTATGATCATTTATTGTCTTTCAGGATACATTCTGGGTTTTATTTTGTTTATTTTGATGAAAATGAACAACAATACACACCTTGGATACATTTTTTGTTTGATTTGTGTCGAGTGAGATTTTCACCTAGAACCCAAAGGGGGGGGTATTGGCACTTTTCATGGAAAAATGTGAAAAATTAAATTTTCTAAAAATGAAATAAATGCCTTCTAAACACCTCAAACATTCACTCTAAAACAGAAGATTTTTGTTTTTCGCAATATTTTAGAAATTTGGGCTGTTTTAGTAACATTAACACTTTCTCTGAAGCATTTTTTATGATCATTTATTGTATTTCAGGATACATTCTGGGTTTTATTTTGTTTATTTAATGAAAATGAACAACAATAGACACCTTGGATACATTTTTGTTTGATTTGTTTCGAGCGAGATTTTCACCTAGAACCCAAAGTGGGGGGTATTGGCACTTTTCATGGAAAAATGTGAAAAATTAAATTTTCTAAAAATGAAATAAATGCCTTCTAAACAACTCAAACATTCACTCTAAAACAGAAGATTGTTGTTTTTCGCAATATTTTTAGAAATTTGGGCTATTTTAGTAACATTAACACTTGCGCTGAAGCAACTTTTATGCTCATTTCTTGTCTTTCAGTATTAATTCTGGGTTTTATTTTGTTTATTTGATGAAAATGTACAACAATACACACCATGGAAACATTTTTGTTTGATTTGCGTCGAGTGAGATTTTCACCTAGAACCCAAAGGGGGGGGGTATTGGCACTTTTAATGGAAAAATGTGAAAAATTAAATTTTCTAAACATGATATAAATGCCTTCTAAACACCTTAAACATTCACTCTAAAACAGAAGATTGTTGTTTTTCGCAATAGTTTTAGAAGTTTGGGCTCTTTTAGTAACATTAACACCTGGGCAGAAGCATCTTTTATGATCATTTATTGTCTTTCAGGATACATTCTGGGTTTTATTTTGTTTATTTTGATGAAAATGAACAACAATACACACCTTGGATACATTTTTGTTTGATTTGTGTCGAGTGAGATTTTCACCTAGAACCCAAAGGGGGGGGTTTCATCATCATTGGTACTTTTCATGGAAAAATTTGAAAAATTAAATTTTCTAAAAATGAAATAAATGCCTTCTAAACACCTCAAACATTCACTCTAAAACAGAAGATTTTTGTTTTTCGCAATATTTTTAGAAATTTGGGCTCTTTTAGTAACATTAACACTTTCTCTGAAGCATCTTTTATGATCCGTTATTGTATTTCAGGATACATTCTGGGTTTTATTTTGTTTATTTGACGAAATGAACAACAATACACACCTTGGATACATTTTTGTTTGATTTGTGTCGAGTGAGATTTTCACCTAGAACCCAAAGGGGGGGGTATTGGCACTTTTCATGGAAATAGTGAAAAATTAAATTTTCTACAAATGATTGAAATGCCTTCTAAACACCTGAAACATTCACTCTAAAACAGAAGATTGTTGTTTTTTCGCAATATTTTTAGAAATTTGGGCTGTTTTAGTAACATTAACACCTGGGCTGAAGCATCTTTTATGATCATTTATTGTCTTTCAGGATACATTATGGGTTTTTATTTTATTTATTTGATGAAAATGAACAACAATACACACCTTGGATACATTTTTGTTTGATTTGTGTCGAGTGAGATTTTCACCTAGAACCCAAAGGGGGGGGTATTGGCACTTTTCATGGAAATAGTGAAAAATTAAATTTTCTAAAAATGATTGAAATGCCTTCTAAACACCTCAAACATTCACTCTAAAACAGAAGATTGTTGTTTTTCGCAATATTTTTAGAAATTTGGGCTGTTTTACTAACATTAACACCTGGGCTGAAGCATCTTTTATGATCATTTATTGTCTTTCAGGATACATTCTGGGTTTTATTTTGTTTATTTGATGAAAATGAACAACAGTACACACCTTGGATACATTTTTGTTTGATTTGTGTCGAGTGAGATTTTCACCTAGAACCCAAAGGGGGGGGTATTGGCACTTTTCATGGAAAAATGTGAAAATTAAATTTTCTAAAAATGAAATAAATGCCTTCTAAACACCTCAAACATTCACTCTAAAACAGAAGATTTTTGTTTTTCGCAATATATTTTAGAAATTTGGGCTGTTTTAACAACATTAACACTTTCTCTGAAGCATCTTTTATGATCATTTATTGTATTTCAGGATACATTCTGGGTTTTATTTTGTTTATTTAATGAAAATGAACAACAATAGACACCTTGGATACATTTTTGTTTGATTTGTTTCGAGCGAGATTTTCACCTAGAACCCCAAAGGGGGGGTATTGGCACTTTTCATGGAAAAATGTGAAAAATTAAATTTTCTAAAAATGAAATAAATGCCTTCTAAACACCTCAAACATTCACTCTAAAACAGAAGATTTTTGTTTTTCGCAATATTTTTAGAAATTTGGGCTGTTTTAACAACATTAACACTTTCTCTGAAGCATCTTTTATGATCATTTATTGTATTTCAGGATACATTCTGGGTTTTATTTTGTTTATTTAATGAAAATGAACAACAATAGACACCTTGGATACATTTTTTGTTTGATTTGTTTCGAGCGAGATTTTCAACCTAGAACCACAAAGGGGGGGTATTGGCACTTTTCATGGAAAAATGTGAAAAATTAAATTTTCTAAAAATGAAATAAATGCCTTCTAAACAACTCAAACATTCACTCTAAAACAGAAGATTGTTGTTTTTCGCAATATTTTTAGAAATTTGGGCTATTTTAGTAACATTTACACTTGCGCTGAAGCAACTTTTATGCTCATTTCTTGTCTTTCAGTATTAATTCTGGGTTTTATTTTGTTTATTTGATGAAAATGTACAACAATACACACCATGGAAACATTTTTGTTTGATTTGCGTCGAGTGAGATTTTCACCTAGAACCCAAAGGGGGGGGGTATTGGCACTTTTAATGGAAAAATGTGAAAAATTAAATTTTCTAAAAATGAAATAAATGCCTTCTAAACACCTTAAACATTCACTCTAAAACAGAAGATTGTTGTTTTTTCGCAATAGTTTTAGAAGTTTGGGCTCTTTAGTAACATTAACACCTGGGCAGAAGCATCTTTTATGATCATTTATTGTCTTTCAGGATACATTCTGGGTTTTATTTTGTTTATTTTGATGAAAATGAACAACAATACACACCTTGGATACATTTTTGTTTGATTTGTGTCGAGTGAGATTTTCACCTAGAACCCAAAGGGGGGGGGTATTGGTACTTTTCATGGAAAAATGTGAAAAATTAAATTTTCTAAAAATGAAATAAATGCCTTCTAAACACCTCAAACATTCACTCTAAAACATAAGATTTTTGTTTTTCGCAATATTTTTAGAAATTTGGGCTCTTTTAGTAACATTAACACTTTCTCTGAAGCATCTTTTATGATCATTTATTGTATTTCAGGATACATTCTGGGTTTTATTTTGTTTATTTGATGAAAATGAACAACAATACACACCTTGGATACATTTTTGTTTGATTTGTGTCGAGTGAGATTTTCACCTAGAACCCAAAGGGGGGGTATTGGCACTTTTCATGGAAATAGTGAAAAATTAAATTTTCTAAAAATGATTGAAATGCCTTCTAAACACCTCAAACATTCACTCTAAAACAGAAGATTGTTGTTTTTCGCAATATTTTTAGAAATTTGGGCTCTTATAGTAACATTAACACCTGGGCTGAAGCATCTTTTATGATCTTTTATTGTCTTTCAGGATTCATTCTGGGTTTTATTTTGTTTATTCGATGAAAATGAACAACAATACACACCTTGGATACATTTTTGTTTGATTTGTAACGAGTGAGATTTTCACCTAGAACCCGAAGTGGGGGGGTATTGGCACTTTTCATGGAAAAATGTGAAAAAATAAATTTCTAAAAATAATTGTTAAAATTGAAATAAATGCCTTCTAAACACCTCAAACATTCACTCTAAAACAGAAGATTGTTGTTTTTCGCAATATTTTTATAAATTTGGGCTCTTTTAGTAACATTAACACTTTCTCTGAAGCAACTTTTATGCTCATTTCTTGTCCTTCAAGATTAATTTTGGGTTTTTATTTTGTTTATTTGATGAAAATGAACAACAATACACACCTTGGATACATTTTTGTTTGATTTGTGTCGAGTGAGATTTTCACCTAGAACCCAAAGGGGGGGGTTATGGCACTTTTCATGGAAAAATGTGAAAAATTAAATTTTCTAAAAATGAAATAAATGCCTTCTAAACACCTCAAACATTCACTCTAAAAAAGAAGATTGGGTTTTTTTCGCAATATTTTTAGAAATTTGGGCTGTTTTAGTAACATTAACACCTGGGCTGAAGCATCTTTTATGATCATTTATTGTCTTTCAGGATACATTCTGGGTTTTATTTTGTTTATTTGATGAAAATGAACAACAATACACACCTTGGATACATTTTTGTTTGATTTGTGTCGAGTGAGATTTTCACCTAGAACCCAAAGGGGGGGTATTGGCACTTTTCATGGAAAAATGTGAAAAATTAAATTTTCTAAAAATGAAATAAATGCCTTCTAAACACCTCAAACATTCACTCTAAAACAGAAGATTGTTGTTTTTCGCAATATTTTTAGAAATTTGGGCTCTATTAGTAACATTAACACTTTCTCTGAAGCATCTTTTAAGATCATTTATTGTATTTCAGGATACATTCTGGGTTTTATTTTGTTTATTTGATGAAAATGAACAACAATACACACCTTGGATACATTTTTGTTTGATTTGTGTCGAGTGAGATTTTCACCTAGAACCCAAAGGGAGGGTATTGGCACTTTTCATGGAAAAATGTCAAAAATTAAATTTTCTAAAAATGAAATAAATGCCTTCTAAAACAACTCAAACATTCACTCTAAAACAGAAGATTGTTGTTTTTCGCAATAGTTTTAGAAGTTTGGGCTCTTTTAGTAACCTAAACACCTGGGCAGAAGCATCTTTTATGATCATTTATTGTCTTTCAGGATACATTCTGGGTTTTATTTTGTTATTTTGATGAAAATGAACAACAATACACACCTTGGATACATTTTTGTTTGATTTGTGTCGAGTGAGATTTTCACCTAGAACCCAAATGGGGGGTATTGGCACTTTTCATGGAAAAATGTGAAAAATTAAATTTTCTAAAAATGAAATAAATGCCTTCTAAACACCTCAAACATTCACTCTAAAACAGAAGATTTTTGTTTTTTCGCAATATTTTTAGAAATTTGGGCTCTTTTAGTAACATTAACACTTTCTCTGAAGCATCTTTTAAGATCATTTATTGTATTTCAGGATACATTCTGGGTTTTATTTTGTTTATTTGATGAAAATGAACAACAATACACACCTTGGATACATTTTTGTTTGATTTGTGTCGAGTGAGATTTTCACCTAGAACCCAAAGGGGGGGGGTATTGGCACTTTTCATGGAAATAGTGAAAAATTAAATTTTCTAAAAAATGAATGAAATGCCTTCTTAACACCTCAAACATTCACTCTAAAACAGAAGATTGTTGTTTTTCGCAATATTTTTAGAAATTTGGGCTCTTATAGTAACATTAACACCTGGGCTAAAGCATCTTTTATGATCTTTTATTGTCTTTCAGGATTCATTCTGGGTTTTATTTTGTTTATTTGTTGAAAATGAACAACAATACACACCTTGGATACATTTTTGCTTGATTTGTAACGAGTGAGATTTTCACCTAGATCCCAAAAATGTGAAAAATTAAATTTTCTAAAAATGAAATAAATGCCTTCTAAACACCTCGAACATTCACTCTAAAACAGAAGATTGTTGTTTTTCGCAATAGTTTTAGAAGTTTGGGCTCTTTTAGTAACATTAACACCTGGGCAGAAGCATCTTTTATGATCATTTATTGTCTTTCAGGATACAATCTGGGTTTTATTTTGTTTATTTTGATGAAAATGAACAACAATACACACCTTGGATACATTTTTGTTTGATTTGTGTCGAGTGAGATTTTCACCTAGAACCCAAAGGGGGGGGGTATTGGCACTTTTCATGGAAAAATGTGAAAAATTAAATTTTCTAAAAATGAAATAAATGCCTTCTAAACACCTCAAACATTCACTCTAAAACAGAAGATTGTTGTTTTTCGCAATAGTTTTAGAAATTTGGGCTCTTTTAGTAACATTAACACCTAGGCAGAAGCATCTTTTATGATCATTTTTTGTCTTTCAGGATACATTCTGGGTTTTATTTTGTTTATTTTGATGAAAATGAACAACAATACACACCTTGGATACATTTTTGTTTAATTTGTGTCGAGTGAGATTTTCACCTAGAACCCAAAGGGGGGGTTATGGCACTTTTCATGGAAAAATGTGAAAAATTAAATTTTCTAAAAATGATTGAAATGCCTTCTAAACACCTCAAACATTCACTCTAAAACAGAAGATTGTTGTTTTTCGCAATAGTTTTAGAAATTTGGGCTCTTTTAGTAACATTAACACCTGGGCAGAAGCATCTTTTATGATCATTTATTGTCTTTCAGGATTCATTCTGGGTTTTATTTTGTTTATTTTGATGAAAATGAACAACAATACACACCTTGGATACATTTTTGTTTGATTTGTGTCGAGTGAGATTTTCACCTAGAACCCAAAGGGGGGGGGTTATGGCACTTTTCATGGAAAAATGTGAAAAATTAAATTTTCTAAAAATGAAATAAATGCCTTCTAAACACCTCAAACATTCACTCTAAAACAGAAGATTGTTGTTTTTCGCAATATTTTTAGAAATTTGGGCTATTTTAGTAACATTAACACCTGGGCTGAAGCATCATTTATGATCTTATATTGTCTTTCAGGATACATTCTGGGTTTTATTTTGTTTATTTGATGAAAATGAACAACAATACACACCTTGGATACATTTTTGTTTGATTTGTGTCGAGTGAGATTTTCACCTAGAACCCAAAGGGGGGGGTATTGGCACTTTTCATGGAAAAATGTGAAAAATTATATTTTCTAAAAATGAAATAAATGCCTTCTAAACACCTCAAACATTCACTCTAAAACAGAAGATTGTTGTTTTTCGCAATATTTTTAGAAATTTGGGCTCTTTTAGTAACATTAACACTTGCGCTGAAGCATCTTTTATGCTCATTTCTTGTCTTTCAGGATTAATTCTTTGGTTTATTTTGTTTATTTGATGAAAATGAACAACAATACACACCTTGGATACATTTTTGTTTGATTTTTGTCGAGTGAGATTTTCACCTAGAACCCAAAGGGGGGGGTATTGGCACTTTTCATGGAAAAATGAGAAAAATTAAATTTTCTAAAAATGATTGAAATGCCTTCTATACACCTCAAACATTCACTCTTAAACAGAAGATTGTTGTTTTTCGCAATATTTTTAGAAATTTTGGCTCTTATAGTAACATTAACACCTGGGCTGAAGCATCTTTAATGCTCATTTCTTGTCTTTCAGGATTAATTCTGGGTTTTATTTTGTTTATTTGATGAAATTGAACAACAATACACACCATGGAAACATTTTTGTTTGATTTGTGTCGAGTGAGATTTTCACCTAGAACCCAAAGGGGGGGGTATTGGCACTTTTCATGGAAAAATGAGAAAAATTAAATTTTCTAAAAATGATTGAAATGCCTTCTATACACCTCAAACATTCACTCTAAAACAGAAGATTGTTGTTTTTCGCAATATTTTTAGAAATTTGGGCTCTTATAGTAACATTAACACCTGGGCTGAAGCATCTTTTATGATCTTTAATTGTCTTTCAGGATTCATTCTGGGTTTTATTTTGTTTATTTGATGAAAATGAACAACAATACACACCTTGGATACATTTTTGTTTGATTTGTGACGAGTGAGATTTTCACCTAGAACCCAAAGGGGGGGGGTATTGGCACTTTTCATGGAAAAATGTGAAAAATTAAATTTTCTAAAAATGAAATAAATGCCTTCTAAACACCTCAAACATTCACTCTAAAACAGAAGATTGTTGTTTTTCGCAATATTTTTAGAAATTTGGGCTCGTTTAGTAACATTAACACTTTCTCTGAAGCATCTTTTATGATCATTTATTGTATTTCAGGATACATTCTGGGTTTTATTTTGTTTATTTAATGAAAATGAACAACAATACAAACCTTGGATACATTTTTGTTTGATTTGTGTCGAGTGAGATTTTCACCTAGAACCCAAAGGGGGGGTATTGGCACTTTTCATGGAAAAATGTGAAAAATTAAATTTTCTAAAAATGAAATAAATGCCTTCTAAACACCTCAAACATACACTCTAAAACAGAAGATTGTTGTTTTTCGCAATAGTTTTAGAAGTTTGGGCTCTTTTAGTAACCTTAACACCTGGGCAGAAGCATCTTTTATGATCATTTATTGTCTTTCAGTATTAATTCTGGGTTTTATTTTGTTTATTTGATGAAAATGTACAACAATACACACCATGGAAACATTTTTGTTTGATTTGCGTCGAGTGAGATTTTCACCTAGAACCCAAAGGGGGGGGGTATTGGCACTTTTCATGGAAAAATGTGAAAAATTAAATTTTCTAAAATGAAATAAATGCCTTCTAAACACCTCAAACATTCACTCTAAAACAGAAAATTGTTGTTTTTCGCAATAGTTTTAGAAGTTTGGGCTCTTTTAGTAACCTTAACACCTGGGCAGAAGCATCTTTTATGATCATTTATTGTCTTTCAGGATACATTCTGGGTTTTATTTTGTTTATTTTGATGAAAATGAACAACAATACACACTTGGATACATTTTTGTTTGATTTGTGTCGAGTGAGATTTTCACCTAGAACCCAAAAGGGGGGGGTATTGGCACTTTTCATGGAAAAATGTGGAAAAATTAAATTTTCTAAAAATGAAATAAATGCCTTCTAAACACCTCAAACATTCACTCTAAAACAGAAGATTTTTGTTTTTCGCAATATTTTTAGAAATTTGGGCTGTTTTAGTAACATTAACACTTGCGCTGAAGCAACTTTTATGCTCATTTCTTGTCTTTCAGTATTAATTCTGGGTTTTATTTTGTTTATTTGATGAAAATGTACAACAATACACACCATGGAAACATTTTTGTTTGATTTGCGTCGAGTGAGATTTTCACCTAGAACCCAAAGGGGGCGGTATTGGCACTTTTAATGGAAAAATGTGAAAACTTAAATTTTCTAAAAATGAAATAAATGCCTTCTAAACACCTTAAACATTCACTCTAAAACAGAAGATTGTTGCTTTTCGCAATAGTTTTAGAAGTTTGGGCTCTTTTAGTAACATTAACACCTGGGCAGAAGCATCTTTTATGATCATTTATTGTCTTTCAGGATACATTCTGGGTTTTATCTTGTTTATTTTGATGAAAATGAAAAACAATACACACCTTGGATACATTTTTGTTTGATTTGTGTCGAGTGAGATTTTCACCTAGAACCCAAAGGGGGGGGGGTATTGGTACTTTTCATGGAAAAATGTGAAAAATTAAATTTTCTAAAAATGAAATAAATGCCTTCTAAACACCTCAAACATTTACTCTAAAACAGAAGATTTTTGTTTTTTTTTGTTTTTCGCAATATTTTTAGAAATTTGGGCTCTTTTAGTAACATTAACACTTTCTCTGAAGCATCTTTTATGATCATTTATTGTATTTCAGGATACATTCTGGGTTTTATTTGTTTATTTGATGAAAATGAACAACAATACACACCTTGGATACATTTTTGTTTGATTTGTAACGAGTGAGATTTTCACCTAGAACCCGAAGGGGGGGGTATTGGCACTTTTCATGGAAAAATGTGAAAAATTAAATTTTCTAAAAATGAAATAAATGCCTTCTAAACACCTCAAACATTCACTCTAAAACAGAAGATTGTTGTTTTTCGCAATATTTTAGAAATTTGGGCTCTTTTAGTAACATTAACACTTTCTCTGAAGCATCTTTTATGATCATTTATTGTATTTCAAGATACATTCTGGGTTTTATTTTGTTTATTTGATGAAAATGTACAACAATACACACCATGGAAATATTTTTGTTTGATTTGCGTTAAGTGAGATTTTCACCTAGAACCCAAAGGGGGGGGTATATGCACTTTTCATGGAAAAATGTGAAAAATTAATTTTCTAAAAATGAAATAAATTGCCTTCTAAACACCTCAAACATTCACTCTAAAAAAGAAGATTGGGTTTTTTTCGCAATATTTTTAGAAATTTGGGCTGTTTTAGTAACATTAACACCTGGGCTGAAGCATCTTTTATGATCATTTATTGTCTTTCAGGATACATTCTGGGTTTTATTTTGTTTATTTGATGAAAATGAACAACAATACACACCTTGGATACATTTTTGTTTGATTTTTGTCGAGTGAGATTTTCACCTAGAACCCATAGGGGGGGTATTGGCACTTTTCATGGAAAAATGAGAAAAATTAAATTTTCTAAAAATGATTGAAATGCCTTCTATACACCTCAAACATTCACTCTAAAACAGAAGATTGTTGTTTTTCGCAATATTTTTAGAAATTTGGGCTCTTATAGTAACATTAACACCTGGGCTGAAGCATCTTTTATGATCTTTAATTGTCTTTCAGGATTCATTCTGGGTTTTATTTTGTTTATTTGATGAAAATGAACAACAATACACACCTTGGATACATTTTTGTTTGATTTGTGACGAGTGAGATTTTCACCTAGAACCCAAAGGGGGGGGGTATTGGCACTTTGCATGGAAAAATGTGAAAAATTAAATTTTCTAAAAATGAAATAAATGCCTTCTAAACACCCTCAAACATTCACTCTAAAACAGAAGATTGTTGTTTTTCGCAATATTTTTAGAAATTTGGGCTCGTTTAGTAACATTAACACTTTCTCTGAAGCATCTTTTATGATCATTTATTGTATTTCAGGATACATTCTGGGTTTTATTTTGTTTATTTAATAAAAATGAACAACAATACACACCTTGGATACATTTTTTGTTTAATTTGTGTCGAGTGAGATTTTCACCTAGAACCCAAAGGGGGGGTTATGGCACTTTTCATGAAAAATGTGAAAAATTAAATTTTCTAAAAATGATTGAAATGCCTTCTAAACACCTCAAACATTCACTCTAAAACAGAAGATTGTTGTTTTTTCGCAATAGTTTTAGAAATTTGGGCTCTTGTTAGTAACATTAACACCTGGGCAGAAGCATCTTTTATGATCATTTATTGTCTTTCAGGATTCATTCTGGGTTTTATTTTGTTTATTTTGATGAAAATGAACAACAATACACACCTTGGATACATTTTTGTTTGATTTGTGTCGAGTGAGATTTCACCTAGAACCCAAAGGGGGGGGGGTTATGGCACTTTTCATGGAAAAATGTGAAAAATTAAATTTTCTAAAAATGAAATAAATGCCTTCTAAACACCTCAAACATTCACTCTAAAACAGAAGATTGTTGTTTTTCGCAATATTTTTAGAAATTTGGGCTATTTTAGTAACATTAACACCTGGGCTGAAGCATCATTTATGATCTTATATTGTCTTTCAGGATACATTCTGGGTTTTATTTTGTTTATTTGATGAAAATGAACAACAATACACACCTTGGATACATTTTTGTTTGATTTGTGTCGAGTGAGATTTTCACCTAGAACCCAAAGGGGGGGGTATTGGCACTTTTCATGGAAAAATGTGAAAAATTATATTTTCTAAAATGAAATAAATGCCTTCTAAACACCTCAACATTCACTCTAAAACAGAAGATTGTTGTTTTTTCGCAATATTTTTAGAAATTTTGGGCTCTTTTAGTAACATTAACACTTGCGCTGAAGCATCTTTTATGCTCATTTCTTGTCTTTCAGGATTATTCTTTGTTTATTTTGTTTATTGATGAAAATGAACAACAATACACACCATGGAAACATTTTTGTTTGATATGTGTCAAGTTAGATTTTCACCTAGAACCAAAGGGGGGGGGGTATTGGCACTTTTCATGGAAAAATGTGAAAAATTAATTTCTAAAAATGAAATAAATGCCTTCTAAACACCTCAAACATTCACTCTAAAAAAGAAGATTGGGTTTTTTCCGCAATATTTTTTAGAAATTTGGGCTGTTTTAGTAACATTAACACCTGGGCTGAAGCATCTTTTATGATCATTTATTGTCTTTCAGGATACATTCTGGGTTTTATTTTGTTTATTTGATGAAATGAACAACAATACACACCTTGGATACATTTTTTGTTTGATTTTTGTCGAGTGAGATTTTCACCTAGAACCCAAAGGGGGGGGTATTGGCACTTTTCATGGAAAAATGAGAAAAATTAAATTTTCTAAAAATGATTGAAATGCCTTCTATACACCTCAAACATTCACTCTTAAACAGAAGATTGTTGTTTTTCGCAATATTTTTAGAAATTTTGGCTCTTATAGTAACATTAACACCTGGGCTGAAGCATCTTTAATGCTCATTTCTTGTCTTTCAGGATTAATTCTGGGTTTTATTTTGTTTATTTGATGAAATTGAACAACAATACACACCATGGAAACATTTTTGTTTGATTTGTGTCGAGTGAGATTTTCACCTAGAACCCAAAGGGGGGGGTATTGGCACTTTTCATGGAAAAATGAGAAAAATTAAATTTTCTAAAAATGATTGAAATGCCTTCTATACACCTCAAACATTCACTCTAAAACAGAAGATTGTTGTTTTTCGCAATATTTTTAGAAATTTGGGCTCTTATAGTAACATTAACACCTGGGCTGAAGCATCTTTTATGATCTTTAATTGTCTTTCAGGATTCATTCTGGGTTTTATTTTGTTTATTTGATGAAAATGAACAACAATACACACCTTGGATACATTTTTGTTTGATTTGTGACGAGTGAGATTTTCACCTAGAACCCAAAGGGGGGGGTATTGGCACTTTTAATGGAAAAATGTGAAAAATTAAATTTTCTAAAAATGAAATAAATGCCTTCTAAACACCTCAAACATTCACTCTAAAACAGAAGATTGTTGTTTTTCGCAATATTTTAGAAATTTGGGCTCGTTTAGTAACATTAACACTTTCTCTGAAGCATCTTTTATGATCATTTATTGTATTTCAGGATACATTCTGGGTTTTATTTTGTTTATTTAATGAAAATGAACAACAATACAAACCTTGGATACATTTTGGTTTGATTTGTGTCGAGTGAGATTTTCACCTAGAACCAAAGGGGGGGTATTGGCACTTTTCATGGAAAAATGTGAAAAATTAAATTTTCTAAAAATGAAATAAATGCCTTCTAAACACCTCAAACATACACTCTAAAACAGAAGATTGTTGTTTTTCGCAATAGTTTTAGAAGTTTGGGCTCTTTTAGTAACCTTAACACCTGGGCAGAAGCATCTTTTATGATCATTTATTGTCTTTCAGTATTAATTCTGGGTTTTATTTTGTTTATTTGATGAAAATGTACAACAATACACACCATGGAAACATTTTTGTTTGATTTGCGTCGAGTGAGATTTTCACCTAGAACCCAAAGGGGGGGGTATTGGCACTTTTCATGGAAAAATGTGAAAAATTAAATTTTCTAAAAATGAAATAAATGCCTTCTAAACACCTCAAACATTCACTCTAAAACAGAAAATTGTTGTTTTTCGCAATAGTTTTAGAAGTTTGGGCTCTTTTAGTAACCTTAACACCTGGGCAGAAGCATCTTTTATGATCATTTATTGTCTTTCAGGATACATTCTGGGTTTTATTTTGTTTATTTTGATGAAAATGAACAACAAATACACACCTTGGATACATTTTTGTTTGATTTGTGTCGAGTGAGATTTTCACCTAGAACCCAAAAGGGGGGGGTATTGGCACTTTTCATGGAAAAATGTGAAAAATTAAATTTCTAAAATGAAATAAATGCCTTCTAAACACCTCAAACATTCACTCTAAAACAGAAGATTTTTGTTTTTCGCAATATTTTTAGAAATTTGGGCTGTTTTAGTAACATTAACACTTGCGCTGAAGCAACTTTTTATGCTCATTTCTTGTCTTTCAGTATTAATTCTGGTTTTATTTTGTTTATTTGATGAAAATGTACAACAATACACACCATGGAAACATTTTTGTTTGATTTGCGTCGAGTGAGATTTTCACCTAGAACCCAAAGGGGCGGTATTGGCACTTTTAATGAAAAATGTGAAAACTTAAATTTTCTAAAATGAAATAAATGCCTTCTAAACACCTTAAACATTCACTCTAAAACAGAAGATTGTTGCTTTTCGCAATAGTTTTAGAAGTTTAGGCTCTTTTAGTAACATTAACCACCTGGGCAGAAGCATCTTTTATGATCATTTATTGTCTTTCAGGATACATTCTGGGTTTTATCTTGTTTATTTTGATGAAAATGAAAAACAATACACACCTTGGATACATTTTTGTTTGATTTGTGTCGAGTGAGATTTTCACCTAGAACCAAAGGGGGGGGGTATTGGTACTTTCATGGAAAAATGTGAAAAATTAAATTTTCTAAAAATGAAAATAAATGCCTTCTAAACACCTCAAACATTCACTCTAAAACAGAAGATTTTGTTTTTCGCAATATTTTTAGAAATTTGGGCTCTTTTAGTAACATTAACACTTTCTCTGAAGCATCTTTTATGATCATTTATTGTATTTCAGGATACATTCTGGGTTTTATTTTGTTTATTTGATGAAAATGAACAACAATACACACCTTGGATACATTTTTGTTTGATTTGTAACGAGTGAGATTTTCACCTAGAACCCGAAGGGGGGGTATTGGCACTTTTCATGGAAAAATGTGAAAAATTAAATTTCTAAAAATGAAATAAATGCCTTCTAAACACCTCAAACATTCACTCTAAACAGAAGATTGTTGTTTTTCGCAATATTTTTAGAAATTTGGGCTCTTTTAGTAACATTAACACTTTCTCTGAAGCATCTTTTTATGATCATTTATTGTATTTCAAGATACATTCTGGGTTTTATTTTGTTTATTTGATGAAAATGTACAACAATACACACCATGGAAATATTTTTGTTTGATTTGCGTTAAGTGAGATTTTCACCTAGAACCCAAAGGGGGGGGTATATGCACTTTTCATGGAAAAAATGTGAAAAATTAAATTTTCTAAAAATGAAATAAATGCCTTCTAAACACCTCAAACATTCACTCTAAAAAAGAAGATTGGGTTTTTTCGCATATTTTTAGAAATTTGGGCTGTTTTAGTAACATTAACACCTGGGCTGAAGCATCTTTTATGATCATTTATTGTCTTTCAGGATACATTCTGGGTTTATTTTGTTTATTTGATGAAAATGAACAACAATACACACCTTGGATACATTTTTGTTTGATTTTTGTCGAGTGAGATTTTCACCTAGAACCCAAAGGGGGGGGTATTGGCACTTTTCATGGAAAAATGAGAAAAATTAAATTTTCTAAAAATGATTGAAATGCCTTCTATACACCTCAAACATTCACTCTAAAACAGAAGATTGTTGTTTTTCGCAATATTTTTAGAAATTTGGGCTCTTATAGTAACATTAACACCTGGGCTGAAGCATCTTTTATGATCTTTAATTGTCTTTCAGGATTCATTCTGGGTTTTATTTTGTTTATTTGATGAAAATGAACAACAATACACACCTTGGATACATTTTTGTTTGATTTGTGACGAGTGAGATTTTCACCTAGAACCCAAAGGGGGGGGTATTGGCACTTTTCATGGAAAAATGTGAAAAATTAAATTTTCTAAAAATGAAATAAATGCCTTCTAAACACCTCAAACATTCACTCTAAAACAGAAGATTGTTGTTTTTCGCAATATTTTTAGAAATTTGGGCTCGTTTAGTAACATTAACACTTTATCTGAAGCATCTTTTATGATCATTTATTGTATTTCAGGATACATTCTGGGTTTTATTTTGTTTATTTAATGAAAATGAACAACAATACACACCTTGGATACATTTTTGTTTGATTTGTGTCGAGTGAGATTTTCACCTAGAACCCAAAGGGGGGGTATTGGCACTTTTCATGGAAAAATGTGAAAAATTAAATTTTCTAAAAATGAAATAAATGCCTTCTAAACACCTCAAACATACACTCTAAAACAGAAGATTGTTGTTTTTCGCAATAGTTTTAGAAGTTTGGGCTCTTTTAGTAACCTTAACACCTGGGCAGAAGCATCTTTTATGATCATTTATTGTCTTTCAGTATTAATTCTGGGTTTTATTTTGTTTATTTGATGAAAATGTACAACAATACACACCATGGAAACATTTTTGTTTGATTTGCGTCGAGTGAGATTTTCACCTAGAACCCAAAGGGGGGGGTATTGGCACTTTTCATGGAAAAATGTGAAAAATTAAATTTTCTAAAAATGAAATAAATGCCTTCTAAACACCTCAAACATTCACTCTAAAACAGAAGATTGTTGTTTTTCGCAATAGTTTTAGAAGTTTGGGCTCTTTTAGTAACCTTAACACCTGGGCAGAAGCATCTTTTATGATCATTTATTGTCTTTCAGGATACATTCTGGGTTTTATTTTGTTTATTTTGATGAAAATGAACAACAATACACACCTTGGATACATTTTTGTTTGATTTGTGTCGAGTGAGATTTTCACCTAGAACCCAAAAGGGGGGGGTATTGGCACTTTTCATGGAAAAATGTGAAAAATTAAATTTTCTAAAAATGAAATAAATGCCTTCTAAACACCTCAAACATTCACTCTAAAACAGAAGATTTTTGTTTTTCGCAATATTTTTAGAAATTTGGGCTCTTTTAGTAACATTAACACTTGCGCTGAAGCATCTTTTATGCTCATTTCTTGTCTTTCAGGATTAATTCTTTGGTTTATTTTGTTTATTTGATGAAAATGAACAACAATACACACCATGGAAACATTTTTGTTTGATATGTGTCAAGTTAGATTTTCACCTAGAACCCAAAGGGGGGGGGGTATTGGCACTTTTCATGGAAAAATGTGAAAAATTAAATTTTCTAAAAATGAAATAAATGCCTTCTAAACACCTCAAACATTCACTCTAAAACAGAAGATTGTTGTTTTTCGCAATATTTTTAGAAATTTGGGCTCTTTTAGTAACATTAACACCTGGGCTGAAGCATGTTTTATGATCTTTTATTGTCTTTCAGGATTCATTCTGGGTTTTATTTTGTTTATTTGATGAAAATGAACAACAATACACACCATTAAAACATTTTTGTTTGATTTGTGTCGAGTGAGATTTTCACTTAGAACCCAAAGGGGGGGGTATCGGCACTTTTCATGGAAAAATGTGAAAAATTAAATAAATGCCTTCTAAACACCTCAAATATTCACTCTAAAACATAAGATTGTTGTTTTTCGCAATATTTTTAGTAATTTGGGCTCTTTTAGTAACATTAACACTTGCGCTGAAGCATCTTTAATGCTCATTTCTTGTCTTTCAGGATTAATTCTGGGTTTTATTTTGTTTATTTGATGAAATTGAACAACAATACACACCATGGAAACATTTTTGTTTGATTTGTGTCGAGTGAGATTTTCACCTAGAACCCAAAGGGGGGGGTATTGGCACTTTTCATGGAAAAATGAGAAAAATTAAATTTTCTAAAAATGATTGAAATGCCTTCTATACACCTCAAACATTCACTCTAAAACAGAAGATTGTTGTTTTTCGCAATATTTTTAGAAATTTGGGCTCTTATAGTAACATTAACACCTGGGCTGAAGCATCTTTTATGATCTTTAATTGTCTTTCAGGATTCATTCTGGGTTTTATTTTGTTTATTTGATGAAAATGAACAACAATACACACCTTGGATACATTTTTGTTTGATTTGTGACGAGTGAGATTTTCACCTAGAACCCAAAGGGGGGGGTATTGGCACTTTTCATGGAAAAATGTGAAAAATTAAATTTTCTAAAAATGAAATAAATGCCTTCTAAACACCTCAAACATTCACTCTAAAACAGAAGATTGTTGTTTTTCGCAATATTTTTAGAAATTTGGGCTCGTTTAGTAACATTAACACTTTCTCTGAAGCATCTTTTATGATCATTTATTGTATTTCAGGATACATTCTGGGTTTTATTTTGTTTATTTAATGAAAATGAACAACAATACACACCTTGGATACATTTTTGTTTGATTTGTGTCGAGTGAGATTTTCACCTAGAACCCAAAGGGGGGGTATTGGCACTTTTCATGGAAAAATGTGAAAAATTAAATTTTCTAAAAATGAAATAAATGCCTTCTAAACACCTCAAACATACACTCTAAAACAGAAGATTGTTGTTTTTCGCAATAGTTTTAGAAGTTTGGGCTCTTTTAGTAACCTTAACACCTGAGCAGAAGCATCTTTTATGATCATTTATTGTCTTTCAGTATTAATTCTGGGTTTTATTTTGTTTATTTGATGAAAATGTACAACAATACACACCATGGAAACATTTTTGTTTGATTTGCGTCGAGTGAGATTTTCACCTAGAACCCAAAGGGGGGGGTATTGGCACTTTTCATGGAAAAATGTGAAAAATTAAATTTTCTAAAAATGAAATAAATGCCTTCTAAACACCTCAAACATTCACTCTAAAACAGAAGATTGTTGTTTTTCGCAATAGTTTTAGAAGTTTGGGCTCTTTTAGTAACCTTAACACCTGGGCAGAAGCATCTTTTATGATCATTTATTGTCTTTCAGGATACATTCTGGGTTTTATTTTGTTTATTTTGATGAAAATGAACAACAATACACACCTTGGATACATTTTTGTTTGATTTGTGTCGAGTGAGATTTTCACCTAGAACCCAAAAGGGGGGGGTATTGGCACTTTTCATGGAAAAATGTGAAAAATTAAATTTTCTAAAAATGAAATAAATGCCTTCTAAACACCTCAAACATTCACTCTAAAACAGAAGATTTTTGTTTTTCGCAATATTTTTAGAAATTTGGGCTGTTTTAGTAACATTAACACTTGCGCTGAAGCAACTTTTATGCTCATTTCTTGTCTTTCAGTATTAATTCTGGGTTTTATTTTGTTTATTTGATGAAAATGTACAACAATACACACCATGGAAACATTTTTGTTTGATTTGCGTCGAGTGAGATTTTCACCTAGAACCCAAAGGGGGGGGTATTGGCACTTTTAATGGAAAAATGTGAAAAATTAAATTTTCTAAAAATGAAATAAATGCCTTCTAAACACCTTAAACATTCACTCTAAAACAGAAGATTGTTGTTTTTCGCAATAGTTTTAGAAGTTTGGGCTCTTTTAGTAACATTAACACCTGGGCAGAAGCATCTTTTATGATCATTTATTGTCTTTCATGATACATTCTGGGTTTTATTTTGTTTATTTTGATGAAAATGAAAAACAATACACACCTTGGATACATTTTTGTTTGATTTGTGTCGAGTGAGATTTTCACCTAGAACCCAAAGGGGGGGGGTATTGGTACTTTTCATGGAAAAATGTGAAAACTTAAATTTTCTAAAAATGAAATAAATGCCTTCTAAACACCTCAAACATTCACTCTAAAACAGAAGATTTTTGTTTTTCGCAATATTTTTAGAAATTTGGGCTCTTTTAGTAACATTAACACTTTCTCTGAAGCATCTTTTATGATCATTTATTGTATTTCAGGATACATTCTGGGTTTTATTTTGTTTATTTGATGAAAATGAACAACAATACACACCTTGGATACATTTTTGTTTGATTTGTGTCGAGTGAGATTTTCACCTAGAACCCAAAGGGGGGGGTATATGCACTTTTCATGGAAAAATGTGAAAAATTAAATTTTCTAAAAATGAAATAAATGCCTTCTAAACACCTCAAACATTCACTCTAAAAAAGAAGATTGGGTTTTTTCGCAATATTTTTAGAAATTTGGGCTGTTTTAGTAACATTAACACCTGGGCTGAAGCATCTTTTATGATCATTTATTGTCTTTCAGGATACATTCTGGGTTTTATTTTGTTTATTTGATGAAAATGAACAACAATACACACCTTGGATACATTTTTGTTTGATTTGTGTCGAGTGAGATTTTCACCTAGAACCCAAAGGGGGGGGTATTGGCACTTTTCATGGAAAAATGAGAAAAATTAAATTTTCTAAAAATGATTGAAATGCCTTCTATACACCTCAAACATTCACTCTAAAACAGAAGATTGTTGTTTTTCGCAATATTTTTAGAAATTTGGGCTCTTATAGTAACATTAACACCTGGGCTGAAGCATCTTTTATGATCTTTAATTGTCTTTCAGGATTCATTCTGGGTTTTATTTTGTTTATTTGATGAAAATGAACAACAATACACACCTTGGATACATTTTTGTTTGATTTGTGACGAGTGAGATTTTCACCTAGAACCCAAAGGGGGGGGTATTGGCACTTTTCATGGAAAAATGTGAAAAATTAAATTTTCTACAAATGAAATAAATGCCTTCTAAACACCTCAAACATTCACTCTAAAACAGAAGATTGTTGTTTTTCGCAATATTTTTAGAAATTTGGGCTCTTTTAGTAACATTAACACTTTCTCTGAAGCATCTTTTATGATCATTTATTGTATTTCAGGATACATTCTGGGTTTTATTTTGTTTATTTAATGAAAATGAACAACAATACACACCTTGGATACATTTTTGTTTGATTTGTGTCGAGTGAGATTTTCACCTAGAACCCAAAGGGGGGGTATTGGCACTTTTCATGGAAAAATGTGAAAAATTAAATTTTCTAAAAATGAAATAAATGCCTTCTAAACACCTCAAACATACACTCTAAAACAGAAGATTGTTGTTTTTCGCAATAGTTTTAAAAGTTTGGGCTCTTTTAGTAACCTTAACACCTGGGCAGAAGCATCTTTTATGATCATTTATTGTCTTTCAGTATTAATTCTGGGTTTTATTTTGTTTATTTGATGAAAATGTACAACAATACACACCATGGAAACATTTTTGTTTGATTTGCGTCGAGTGAGATTTTCACCTAGAACCCAAAGGGGGGTAATTGGCACTTTTCATGGAAAAATGTGAAAAATTAAATTTTCTAAAAATGAAATAAATGCCTTCTAAACACCTCAAACATTCACTCTAAAACAGAAGATTTTTGTTTTTCGCAATATTTTTAGAAATTTGGGCTCTTTTAGTAACATTAACACTTTCTCTGAAGCATCTTTTATGATCATTTATTGTATTTCAGGATACATTCTGGGTTTTATTTTGTTTTTTTAATGAAAATGAACAACAATAAACACCTTGGATACATTTTTGTTTGATTTGTGTCGATTGAGATTTTCACCTAGAACCCAAAGGGGGGGGTATTGGCACTTTTCATGGAAAAATGTGAAAAATTTAATTTTCTAAAAATGAAATAAATGCCTTCTAAACACCTCAAACATTCACTCTAAAACAGAAGATTGTTGTTTTTCGCAATAGTTTTAGAAGTTTGGGCTCTTTTAGTAACCTTAACACCTGGGCAGAAGCATCTTTTATGATCATTTATTGTCTTTCAGGATACATTCTGGGTTTTATTTTGTTTATTTTGATGAAAATGAACAACAATACACACCTTGGATACATTTTTGTTTGATTTGTGTCGAGTGAGATTTTCACCTAGAACCCAAAGGGGGGGGTATTGGCACTTTTCATGGAAAAATGTGAACACTTAAATTTTCTAAAAATGAAATAAATGCCTTCTAAACACCTCAAACATTCACTCTAAAACAGAAGATTTTTGTTTTTCGCAATATTTTTAGAAATTTGGGCTGTTTTAGTAACATTAACACTTTCTCTGAAGCATCTTTTACGATCATTTATTGTATTTCAGGATACATTCTGGGTTTTATTTTGTTTATTTAATGAAAATGAACAACAATAGACACCTTGGATACATTTTTGTTTGATTTGTTTCGAGCGAGATTTTCACCTAGAACCCAAAGGTGGGGTATTGGCACTTTTCATTGAAAAATGTGAAAAATTAAATTTTCTAAAAATGAAATAAATGCCTTCTAAACAACTCAAACATTCACTCTAAAATAGAAGATTGTTGTTTTTCGCAATATTTTTAGAAATTTGGGCTATTTTAGTAACATTAACACTTGCGCTGAAGCAACTTTTATGCTCATTTCTTGTCTTTCAGTATTAATTCTGGGTTTTATTTTGTTTATTTGATGAAAATGTACAACAATACACACCATGGAAACATTTTTGTTTGATTTGCGTCGAGTGAGATTTTCACCTAGAACCCAAAGGGGGGGGTATTGGCACTTTTAATGGAAAAATGTGAAAAATTAAATTTTCTAAAAATGAAATAAATGCCTTCTAAACACCTTAAACATTCACTCTAAAACAGAAGATTGTTGTTTTTCGCATTAGTTTTAGAAGTTTGGGCTCTTTTAGTAACATTAACACCTGGGCAGAAGCATCTTTTATGATCATTTATTGTCTTTCAGGATACATTCTGGGTTTTATTTTGTTTATTTTGATGAAAATGAACAACAATACACACCTTGGATAC
This sequence comes from Hetaerina americana, assembly GCF_022747635.1. Classification (NCBI taxonomy): domain Eukaryota; kingdom Metazoa; phylum Arthropoda; class Insecta; order Odonata; family Calopterygidae; genus Hetaerina; species Hetaerina americana. The sequence goes on from NW_027286097.1 coordinate 27,595, forward strand.
ATTTTTGTTTGATTTGTGTCGAGTGAGATTTTCACCTAGAACCCAAAGGGGGGGTATTGGTACTTTTCATGGAAAAATGTGAAAAATTAAATTTTCTAAAAATGAAATAAATGCCTTCTAAACACCTCAAACATTCACTCTAAAACAGAAGATTGTTGTTTTTCGCAATATTTTTAGAAATTTGGGCTCTTTTAGTAACATTAACACTTTCTCTGAAGCATCTTTTATGATCATTTATTGTATTTCAGATACATTCTGGGTTTTATTTTGTTTATTTGATGAAAATGTGCAACAATACACACCATGGAAATATTTTTGTTTGATTTGCGTCAAGTGAGATTTTCACCTAGAACCCAAAGGGGGGGGTATATGCACTTTTCATGGAAAAATGTGAAAAATTAAATTTTCTAAAAATGAAATAAATGCCTTCTAAACACCTCAAACATTCACTCTAAAAAAGAAGATTGGGTTTTTTCGCAATATTTTTAGAAATTTGGGCTGTTTTAGTAACATTAACACCTGGGCTGAAGCATCTTTTATGATCATTTATTGTCTTTTAGGATACATTCTGGGTTTTATTTTGTTTATTTGATGAAAATGAACAACAATACACACCTTGGATACATTTTTGTTTGATTTGTGTCGAGTGAGATTTTCACCTAGAACCCAAAGGGGGGGGTATTGGCACTTTTCATGGAAAAATGAGAAAAATTAAATTTTCTAAAAATGATTGAAATGCCTTCTATACACCTCAAACATTCACTCTAAAACAGAAGATTGTTGTTTTTCGCAATATTTTTAGAAATTTGGGCTCTTATAGTAACATTAACACCTGGGCTGAAGCATCTTTTATGATCTTTAATTGTCTTTCAGGATTCATTCTGGGTTTTATTTTGTTTATTTGATGAAAATGAACAACAATACACACCTTGGATACATTTTTGTTTGATTTGTGACGAGTGAGATTTTCACCTAGAACCCAAAGGGGGGGGTATTGGCACTTTTCATGGAAAAATGTGAAAAATTAAATTTTCTACAAATGAAATAAATGCCTTCTAAACACCTCAAACATTCACTCTAAAACAGAAGATTGTTGTTTTTCGCAATATTTTTAGAAATTTGGGCTCTTTTAGTAACATTAACACTTTCTCTGAAGCATCTTTTATGATCATTTATTGTATTTCAGGATACATTCTGGGTTTTATTTTGTTTATTTAATGAAAATGAACAACAATACACACCTTGGATACATTTTTGTTTGATTTGTGTCGAGTGAGATTTTCACCTAGAACCCAAAGGGGGGGTATTGGCACTTTTCATGGAAAAATGTGAAAAATTAAATTTTCTAAAAATGAAATAAATGCCTTCTAAACACCTCAAACATACACTCTAAAACAGAAGATTGTTGTTTTTCGCAATAGTTTTAAAAGTTTGGGCTCTTTTAGTAACCTTAACACCTGGGCAGAAGCATCTTTTATGATCATTTATTGTCTTTCAGTATTAATTCTGGGTTTTATTTTGTTTATTTGATGAAAATGTACAACAATACACACCATGGAAACATTTTTGTTTGATTTGCGTCGAGTGAGATTTTCACCTAGAACCCAAAGGGGGGTAATTGGCACTTTTCATGGAAAAATGTGAAAAATTAAATTTTCTAAAAATGAAATAAATGCCTTCTAAACACCTCAAACATTCACTCTAAAACAGAAGATTTTTGTTTTTCGCAATATTTTTAGAAATTTGGGCTCTTTTAGTAACATTAACACTTTCTCTGAAGCATCTTTTATGATCATTTATTGTATTTCAGGATACATTCTGGGTTTTATTTTGTTTATTTAATGAAAATGAACAACAATACACACCTTGGATACATTTTTGTTTGATTTGTGTCGAGTGAGATTTTCACCTAGAACCCAAAGGGGGGGTATTGGCACTTTTCATGGAAAAATGTGAAAAATTAAATTTTCTAAAAATGAAATAAATGCCTTCTAAACACCTCAAACATTCACTCTAAAACAGAAGATTTTTGTTTTTCGCAATATTTTTAGAAATTTGGGCTGTTTTAGTAACATTAACACTTTCTCTGAAGCATCTTTTACGATCATTTATTGTATTTCAGGATACATTCTGGGTTTTATTTTGTTTATTTGATGAAAATGTGCAACAATACACACCATGGAAATATTTTTGTTTGATTTGCGTCAAGTGAGATTTTCACCTAGAACCCAAAGGGGGGGGTATATGCACTTTTCATGGAAAAATGTGAAAAATTAAATTTTCTAAAAATAAAATAAATGCCTTCTAAACACCTCAAACATTCACTCTAAAAAAGAAGATTGGGTTTTTTCGCAATATTTTTAGAAATTTGGGCTGTTTTAGTAACATTAACACCTGGGCTGAAGCATCTTTTATGATCATTTATTGTCTTTCAGGATACATTCTGGGTTTTATTTTGTTTATTTGATGAAATGAACAACAATACACACCTTGGATACATTTTTGTTTGATTTGTGTCGAGTGAGATTTTCACCTAGAACCCAAAGGGGGGGTATTGGCACTTTTCATGGAAAAATGTGAAAAATTAAATTTTCTAAAAATGAAATAAATGCCTTCTAAACACCTCAAACATTCACTCAAAAACAGAAGATTGTTGTTTTTCGCAATATTTTTAGAAATTTGGGCTCTATTAGTAACATTAACACTTTCTCTGAAGCATCTTTTATGATCATTTATTGTATTTCAGGATACATTCTGGGTTTTATTTTGTTTATTTGATGAAAATGAACAACAATACACACCTTGGATACATTTTTGTTTGATTTGTGTCGAGTGAGATTTTCACCTAGAACCCAAAGGGAGGGTATTGGCACTTTTCATGGAAAAATGTCAAAAATTAAATTTTCTAAAAATGAAATAAATGCCTTCTAAACAACTCAAACATTCACTCTAAAACAGAAGATTGTTGTTTTTCGCAATAGTTTTAGAAGTTTGGGCTCTTTTAGTAACCTTAACACCTGGGCAGAAGCATCTTTTATGATCATTTATTGTCTTTCAGGATACATTCTGGGTTTTATTTTGTTTATTTTGATGAAAATGAACAACAATACACACCTTGGATACATTTTTGTTTGATTTGTGTCGAGTGAGATTTTCACCTAGAACCCAAAGGGGGGGTATTGGCACTTTTCATGGAAAAATGTGAAAAATTAAATTTTCTAAAAATGAAATAAATGCCTTCTAAACACCTCAAACATTCACTCTAAAACAGAAGATTTTTGTTTTTCGCAATATTTTTAGAAATTTGGGCTGTTTTAGTAACATTAACACTTTCTCTGAAGAATCTTTTATGATCATTTATTGTATTTCAGGATACATTCTGGGTTTTATTTTGTTTATTTAATGAAAATGAACAACAATACACACCTTGGATACATTTTTGTTTGATTTGTGTCGAGTGAGATTTTCACCTAGAACCCAAAGGGGGGGGGTATTGGCACTTTTCATGGAAAAATGTGAAAAATTAAATTTTCTAAAAATGAAATAAATGCGTTCTAAACACCTCAAACATTCACTCTAAAACAGAAGATTGTTGTTTTTCGCAATATTTTTAGAAATTTGGGCTCTTTTAGTAACATTAACACTTTCTCTGGAGCATCTTTTATGATCATTTATTGTATTTCAGGATACATTCTGGGTTTTATTTTGTTTATTTGATGAAAATGAACAACAATACACACCTTGGATACATTTTTGTTTGATTTGTGTCGAGTGAGATTTTCACCTAGAACCCAAAGGGGGGGGTATTGGCACTTTTCATGGAAAAAGTGAAAAATTAAATTTTCTAAAAATGAATGAAATGCCTTCTTAACACCTCAAACATTCACTCTAAAACAGAAGATTGTTGTTTTTCGCAATATTTTTAGAAATTTGGGCTCTTATAGTAACATTAACACCTGGGCTGAAGCATCTTTTATGATCTTTTATTGTCTTTCAGGATTCATTCTGGGTTTTATTTTGTTTATTTGATGAAAATGAACAACAATACACACCTTGGATACATTTTTGCTTGATTTGTAACGAGTGAGATTTTCACCTAAAACCCAAAAATGTGAAAAATTAAATTTTCTAAAAATGAAATAAATGCCTTCTAAACACCTCGAACATTCACTCTAAAACAGAAGATTGTTGTTTTTCGCAATAGTTTTAGAAGTTTGGGCTCTTTTAGTAACATTAACACCTGGGCAGAAGCATCTTTTATGATCATTTATTGTCTTTCAGGATACATTCTGGGTTTTATTTTGTTTATTTTGATGAAAATGAACAACAATACACACCTTGGATACATTTTTGTTTGATTTGTGTCGAGTGAGATTTTCACCTAGAACCCAAAGGGGGGGGGGGTATTGGCACTTTTCATGGAAAAATGTGAAAAATTAAATTTTCTAAAAATGAAATAAATGCCTTCTAAACACCTCAAACATTCACTCTAAAACAGAAGATTGTTGTTTTTCGCAATATTTTTAGAAATTTGGGCTCTTTTAATAACATTAACACCTGGGCTGAAGCATCTTTTATGATCATTTATTTTATTTCAGGATTCATTCTGGGTGTTATTTTGTTTATTTGATGAAAATGAACAACAATACACACCATGGAAACATTTTTGTTTGATTTGTTTCGAGTGAGATTTTCGCCTAGAACCCAAAGGGGGGGTATTGGCACTTTTAATGGAAAAATGTGAAAAATTAAGTTTTCTAAAAGTGAATGAAATGCCTTCTAAACACCTCGAACATTCACTCTAAAACAGAAGATTGTTGTTTTTCGCAATATTTTTAGAATTTTGGGCTCTTTTAGAAAAATTAACACTTGCGCTGAAGCATCTTTTTCGCTCATTTCATGTCTTTCAGGATTAATTCTGGGTTTTATTTTGTTTATTTGATGAAAATGAACATCAATACACACCATGGAAACATTTTTGTTTGATTTGTTTTCAGTGAGATTTTCGCCTAGAACCCAAAGGGGGGGTATTGGCACTTTTAATGGAAAAATGTGAAAAATTAAGTTTTCTAAAAATGAATGAAATGCCTTCTAAACACCTCAAACATTCACTCTAAAACAGAAGATTGTTGTTTTTCGCAATATTTTTAGAAATTTGGGCTCTTTTAGTAACATTAACACTTGCGCTGAAGCAACTTTTATGCTCATTTCTTGTCTTTCAGGATTAATTCTGGGTTTTATTTTGTTTATTTGATGAAAATGAACAACAATACACACCATGGAAACATTTTTGTTTGATTTGCGTCAAGTGAGATTTTCACCTAGAACCCAAAGGGGGTATTGGCACTTTTCATGGAAAAATGTGAAAAATTAAATTTTCTAAAAATGAAACAAATGCCTTCTAAATTCCTCAAACATTCACTCTAAAACAGAAGATTGTTGTTTTTCGCAATATTTTTAGAAATGTGGGCTCTTTTAGCAACATTTACACCTGGGCTGAAGCATCTTTTATGATCATTTATTGTCTTTCAGGATTCATTCTGGGTTTTATTTTGTTTATTTGATGAAAATGAACAACAATACACACCTTGGATACATTTTTGTTTGATTTGTGTCGAGTGAGATTTTCACCTTGAATCCAAAGGGGGGGGGTATTGGCACTTTTTATGGAAAAATGTGAAAAATTAAATTTTCTAAAAATGAAATAAATGCCTTCTAAACACCTCAAACATTCACTCTAAAACAGAAGATTGTTGTTTTCGCAATATTTTTAGAAATTTGGGCTCTTTTAGTAACATAAACACTTGCGCTGAAGTATCTCTTATGCTCATTTCTTGTCTTTCAGGATTAATTCTGGGTTTTATTTTGTTTATTTGATGAAAATGAACAACAATACACACCATGGAAACATTTTTGTTTGATTTGCGTCGAGTGAGATTTTCACCTAGAACCCATAGGGGGGGGTATTGGCACTTTTCATGGAAAGATGTAAATAATTAAATTTTGTAAAAATGAAATAAATGCCTTCTTAACACCTCAAACATTCACTCTAAAACAGAAGATTGTTGTTTTTCGCAATATTTTTTGATATTTGGGCTCTTTTAGTAACATTAACACTTTCGCTGAAGCAACTTTTATGCTCATTTCTGGTCTTTCAAGATTAATTCTGGGTTTTATTTTGTTTATTTGATGAAAATGAACAACAATACACACCATGGAAACATTTTTGTTTGATTTATGTCGAGTGAGATTTTCGCCTAGAACCCAAAGGGGGGGTATTGGCACTTTTCATGGAAAAATGTGAAAAATTAAATTTTCTAAAAATGAAATAAATGCCTTCTAAACACCTCAAACATTCACTCTAAAACAGAAGATTGTTGTTTTTCGCAATAGTTTTAGAAGTTTGGGCTCTTTTAGTAACATTAACACCTGGGCAGAAGCATCTTTAATGATCATTTATTGTATTTCAGGATACATTCTGGGTTTTATTTTGTTTATTTGATGAAAATGTACAACAATACACACCATGGAAACATTTTTGTTTGATTTGCGTCAAGGGAGATTTTCACCTAGAACCCAAAGGGGGGGGTATATGCATTTTCATGGAAAAATGTGAAAAATTAAATTTTCTAAAAATGAAATAAATGCCTTCTAAACACCTCAGACATTCACTCTAAAACAGAAGATTTTTGTTTTTCGCAATATTTTTAGAAATTTGGGCTCTTTTAGTAACATTAACACTTTCTCTGAAGCATCTTTTATGATCATTTATTGTATTTCAGGATACATTCTGGGTTTTATTTTGTTTATTTGATGAAAATGAACAACAATACACACCTTGGATACATTTTTGTTTGATTTGTTTCGAGTGAGATTTTCACCTAGAACCCAAAGGGGGGGGTATTGGCACTTTTCATGGAATTAGTGAAAAATTAAATTTTCTAAAAATGATTGAAATGCCTTCTAAACACCTCAAACATTCACTCTAAAACAGAAGATTGTTGTTTTTCGCACTATTTTTAGAAATTTGGGCTCTTATAGTAACATTAACACCTGGGCTGAAGCATCTTTTATGATCTTTTATTGTCTTTCAGGATTCATTCTGGGTTTTATTTTGTTTATTTGATGAAAATGAACAACAATACACACCTTGGATACATTTTTGTTTGATTTGTAACGAGTGAGATTTTCACCTAGAACCCAAAGGGGGGGGTATATGCATTTTCATGGAAAAATGTGAAAAATTAAATTTTCTAAAAATGAAATAAATGCCTTCTAAACACCTCAAACATTCACTCTAAAACAGAAGATTATTGTTTTTCGCAATAGTTTTAGAAATTTGGGCTCTTTTAGTAACATAAACACCTGGGCTGAAGCATCTTTTATTATCATTTATTGTCTTTCAGGATACATTCTGGGTTTTATTTTGTTTATTTGATGAAAATGAACAACAATACACACCTTGGATACATTTTTGTTTGATTTGTGTCGAGTGAGATTTTCACCTAGAACCCAAAGGGGGGGTATTGGCACTCTTCATGGAAAAATGTGAAAAATTAAATTTTCTAAAAATGAAATAAATGCCTTCTAAACACCTCAAACATTCACTCTAAAACAGAAGATTGTTGTTTTTCGCAATATTTTTAGAAATTTGGGCTATTTTAGTAACATTAACACTTGCGCTGAAGCAACTTTTATGCTCATTTCTTGTCTTTCAGTATTAATTCTGGGTTTTATTTTGTTTATTTGATGAAAATGTACAACAATACACACCATGGAAACATTTTTGTTTGATTTGCGTCAAGTGAGATTTTCACCTAGAACCCAAAGGGGGGGGTATTGGCACTTTTCATGGAAAAATGTGAAAAATTAAATTTTCTAAAAATGAAATAAATGCCTTCTAAACACCTCAAACATTCACTCTAAAACAGAAGATTGTTGTTTTTCGCAATAGTTTTAGAAATTTGGGCTCTTTTAGTAACATTAACACCTGGGCAGAAGCATCTTTTATGATCATTTATTGTATTTCAGGATACATTCTGGGTTTTATTTTGTTTATTTGATGAAAATGAACAACAATACACACCTTGGATACATTTTTGTTTGATTTGTGTCGAGTGAGATTTTCACCTAGATCCCAAAGGGGGGGTATTGGCACTTTTCATGGAAAAATGTGAAAAATTAAATTTTCTAAAAATGAAATAAATGCCTTCTAAACAACTCAAACATTCACTCTAAAACAGAAGATTGTTGTTTTTCGCAATATTTTTAGAAATTTGGGCTATTTTAGTAACATTAACACTTGCGCTGAAGCAACTTTTATGCTCATTTCTTGTCTTTCAGTATTAATTCTGGGTTTTATTTTGTTTATTTGATGAAAATGAACAACAATACACACCTTGGATACATTTTTGTTTGATTTGTGTCGAGTGAGATTTTCACCTAGAACCCAAAGGGGGGGTATTGGCACTTTTCATGGAAAAATGTGAAAAATTAAATTTTCTAAAAATGAAATAAATGCCTTCTAAACAACTCAAACATTCACTCTAAAACAGAAGATTGTTGTTTTTCGCAATATTTTTAGAAATTTGGGCTATTTTAGTAACATTAACACTTGCGCTGAAGCAACTTTTATGCTCATTTCTTGTCTTTCAGTATTAATTCTGGGTTTTATTTTGTTTATTTGATGAAAATGTACAACAATACACACCATGGAAACATTTTTGTTTGATTTGCGTCAATTGAGATTTTCACCTAGAACCCAAAGGGGGAAGTATTGGCACTTTTCATGGAAAAATGTGAAAAATTAAATTTTCTAAAAATGAAATAAATGCCTTCTAAACACCTCAAACATTCACTCTAAAACAGAAGATTGTTGTTTTTCGCAATAGTTTTAGAAATTTCGGCTCTTTTAGTAACATTAACACCTGGGCAGAAGCATCTTTTATGATCATTTATTGTCTTTCAGGATACATTCTGGGTTTTATTTTGTTTATTTTGATGAAAATGAACAACAATACACACCTTGGATACATTTTTGTTTGATTTGTGTCGAGTGAGATTTTCACCTAGAACCCAAAGGGGGGGGTATTGGCACTTTTCATGGAAAAATGTGAAAAATTAAATTTTCTAAAAATGAAATAAATGCCTTCTAAACACCTCAAACATTCACTCTAAAACAGAAGATTGTTGTTTTTCGCAATATTTTTAGAAATTTGGGCTATTTTAGTAACATAAACACTTGCGCTGAAGCAACTTTTATGCTCATTTCTTGTCTTTCAGGATATATTCTGGGTTTTATTTTGTTTATTTGATGAAAATGAACAACAATACACACCTTGGATACATTTTTGTTTGATTTGTGTCGAGTGAGATTTTCACCTAGAACCCAAAGGGGGGGTATTGGCACTTTTCATGGAAAAATGTGAAAAATTAAATTTTCTAAAAATGAAATAAATGCCTTCTAAACACCTCAAACATTCACTCTAAAACAGAAGATTGTTGTTTTTCGCAATAGTTTTAGAAATTTGGGCTCTTTTAGTAACATTAACACCTGGGCAGAAGCATCTTTTATGATCATTCATTGTCTTTCAGGATACATTCTGGGTTTTATTTTGTTAATTTTGATGAAAATGAACAACAATACACACCTTGGATACATTTTTGTTTGATTTGTGTCGAGTGAGATTTTCACCTAGAACCCAAAGGGGGGGTATTGGCACTTTTCATGGAAAAATGTGAAAAATTAAATTTTCTAAAAATGAAATAAATGCCTTCTAAACACCTCAAACATTCACTCTAAAACAGAAGATTGTTGTTTTTCGCAATAGTTCTAGAAATTTGGGCTCTTTTAGTAACATTAACACCTGGGCTGAAGCATCTTTTATTATCATTTATTGTCTTTCAGGATACATTCTGGGTTTTATTTTGTTTATTTTGATGAAAATGAACAACAATACACACCTTGGATACATTTTTGTTTGATTTGGTCCGAGTGAGATTTTCACCTAGAACCCAAAGGGGGGGGGGGTATTGGCACTTTTCATGGAAAAATGTGAAAAATTAAATTTTCTAAAAATGAAATAAATGCCTTCTAAACACCTCAAACATTCACTCTAAAACAGAAGATTGGGTTTTTTCGCAATATTTTTAGAAATTTGGGCTCTTTTAGTAACATTAACACCTGGGCTGAAGCATCTTTTATGATCATTTATTGTCTTTCAGGATACATTCTGGGTTTTATTTTGTTTATTTGATGAAAATGAACAACAATACACACCTTGGATACATTTTTGTTTGATTTGTGTCGAGTGAGATTTTCACCTAGAACCCAAAGGGGGGGTATTGGCACTTTTCATGGAAAAATGTGAAAAATTAAATTTTCTAAAAATGAAATAAATGCCTTCTAAACACCTCAAACATTCACTCTAAAACAGAAGATTGTTGTTTTTCGCAATATTTTTAGAAATTTGGGCTCTTTTAGTAACATTAACACTTTCTCTGAAGCATCTTTTATGATCATTTATTGTATTTCAGGATACATTCTTGGTTTTATTTTGTTTATTTGATGAAAATGAACAACAATACATACCTTGGATACATTGTTGTTTGATTTGTGTCGAGTGAGATTTTCACCTAGAACCCAAAGGGGGGATATTGGCACTTTTCATGGAAAAATGTGAAAAATTAAATTTTCTAAAAATGAAAGAAATGCCTTCTAAACAACTCAAACATTCACTCTAAAACAGAAGATTGTTGTTTTTCGCAATATTTTTAGAAATTTAAGCTATTTTAGTAACATTAACACTTGCGCTGAAGCAACTTTTATGCTCATTTCTTGTCTTTCAGTATTAATTCTGGGTTTTATTTTGTTTATTTGATGAAAATGTACAACAATACACACCATGGAAACATTTTTGTTTGATTTGCGTCAAGTGAGATTTTCACCTAGAACCCAAAGGGGGGGGTATTGGCACTTTTCATGGAAAAATGTGAAAAATTAAATTTTCTAAAATGAAATAAATGCCTTCTAAACACCTCAAACATTCACTCTAAAACAGAAGATTGTTGTTTTTCGCAATAGTTTTAGAAATTTGGGCTCTTTTAGTACATTAACACCTGGGCAGAAGCATCTTTTATGATCATTTATTGTCTTTCAGGATACATTCTGGGTTTTATTTTGTTTATTTTGATGAAAATGAACAACAATACACACCTTGGATACATTTTTGTTTGATTTGTGTCGAGTGAGATTTTCACCTAGAACCCAAAGGGGGGGTATTGGCACTTTTCATGGAAAAATGTGAAAAATTAAATTTCTAAAAATGAAATAAATGCCTTCTAAACACCTCAAATATTCACTCTAAAACAGAAGATTTTTGTTTTTCGCAATATTTTTAGAAATTTGGGCTCTTTTAGTAACATTAACACTTTCTCTGAAGCATCTTTTATGATCATTTATTGTATTTCAGGATACATTCTGGGTTTTATTTGTTTATTTGATGAAAATTAACAACAATACACACCTTGGATACATTTTTGTTTGATTTGTGACGAGTGAGATTTTCACCTAGAACCCAAAGGGGGGGTATTGGCACTTTTCATGGAAATAGTGAAAAATTAAATTTTCTAAAAATGATTGAAATGCCTTCTAAACACCTCAAACATTCACTCTAAAACAGAAGATTGTTGTTTTTCGCAATATTTTTAGAAATTTGGGCTCTTATAGTAACATTAACACCTGGGCTGAAGCATCTTTTATGATCTTTTATTGTCTTTCAGGATTCATTCTGGGTTTTATTTTGTTTATTTGATGAAAATGAACAACAATACACACCTTGGATACATTTTTGCTTGATTTGTAACGAGTGAGATTTTCACCTAGAACCCTAAAATGTGAAAAATTAAATTTTCTAAAAATAAAATAAATGCCTTCTAAACACCTCAAACATTCACTCTAAAACAGAAGATTGTTGTTTTCGCAATATTTTTAGAAATTTGGGCTCTTTTAGTATTATTAACACTTGCGCTGAAGCATCTTTTATGCTCATTTCTTGTCTTTCAGGATTAATTCTGGGTTTTATTTGTTTATTTGATGAAATAACAACAATACACACCATGGAAACATTTTTGATTGATTTGTGCCGAGTGATTTTTTCACCTAGAACCCAAAGGGGGGGGTATTGGCACTTTTCATGGAAAAATGTGAAAAATTAAATTTTCTAAAAATGAAATAAATGCCTTCTAAACACCTCAAACATTCACTCTAAAACAGAAGATTGTTGTTTTTCGCAATATTTTTAGAAATTTGGGCTCTTTTAGAAAAATTAACACTTGCGCTGAAGCATCTTTTATGCTCATTTCATGTCTTTCAGGATTAATTCTGGGTTTTATTTTGTTTATTTGATGAAAATGAACAACAATACACACCATGGAAACATTTTTGTTTGATTTGTGTCGAGTGAGATTTTCGCCTAGAACCCAAAGGGGGGGGTATTGGCACTTTTCATGGAAAAATGTGAAAAATTAAATTTTCTAAAAATGAAATAAATGCCTTCTAAACACCTCAAACATTCACTCTAAAACAGAAGATTGTAGTTTTTCGCAATATTTTTAGAAATTTGGGCTCTTTTAGTAACATTAACACTTGCGCTGAAGCATCTTTTATGCTCATTTCATGTCTTTCAGGATTAATTCTGGGTTTTATTTTGTTTTTTTTGATGAAAATGAACAACAATACACACCATGGAAACATTTTTGTTTGATTTGTGTAAAGTTAGATTTTCACCTAGAACCCAAAGGGTTCTAGGTGAAAATCTAACTTTAACCTAACTAGGGGGGTATTGGCACTTTTCATGGAAAAATGTGAAAAATTAAATTTTCTAAAAATGAAATAAATGCCTTCTAAACACCTCAAACATTCACTCTAAAACAGAAGATTGTTGTTTTTTCGCAATATTTTTTGATATTTGGGCTCTTTTAGTAAAATTAACACTTTCGCTGAAGCAACTTTTATGCTCATTTCTGGTCTTTCAAGATTAATTCTGGGTTTTATTTTGTTTATTTGATGAAAATGAACAACAATACACACCATGGAAACATTTTTGTTTGATTTGTGTCGAGTGAGATTTTCGCCTAGAACCCAAAGGGGGGGTATTGGCACTTTTCATGGAAAAATGTGAAAAATTAAATTTTCTAAAAATGAAATAAATGCCTTCTAAACACCTCAAACATTCACTCTAAAACAGAAGATTGTTGTTTTCCGCAATAGTTTTAGAAGTTTGGGCTCTTTTAGTAACATTAACACCTGGGCAGAAGCATCTTTTATGATCATTTATTGTCTTTCAGGATACATTCTGGGTTTTATTTTGTTTATTTGATGAAAATGAACAACAATACACACCTTGGATACATTTTTGTTTGATTTGTGTCGAGTGAGATTTTCACCTAGAACCCAAAGGGGGGGTATTGGCACTTTTCATGGAAAAATGTGAAAAATTAAATATTCTAAAAATGAAATAAATGCCTTCTAAACACCTCAAACATTCACTCTAAAACAGAAGATTTTTGCTTTTCGCAATATTTTTAGAAATTTGGGCTCTTTTAGTAACATTAACACTTTCTCTGAAGCATCTTTTATGATCATTTATTGTATTTCAGGATACATTCTGGGTTTTATTTTGTTTATTTGATGAAAATGAACAACAATACACACCTTGGATACATTTTTGTTTGATTTGTGTCGAGTGAGATTTTCACCTAGAACCCAAAGGGGGGGGTATTGGCACTTTTCATGGAAAATTGTGAAAAATTAAATTTTCTAAAAATGAAATAAATGCCTTCTAAACACCTCAAACATTCACTCTAAAACAGAAGATTGGGTTTTTTCGCAATATTTTTAGAAATTTGGGCTCTTTTAGTAACATTAACACCTGGGCTGAAGCATCTTTTATGATCATTTATTGTCTTTCAGGATACATTCTGGGTTTTATTTTGTTTATTTGATGAAAATGAACAACAATACACACCTTGGATACATTTTTGTTTGATTTGTGTCGAGTGAGATTTTTACCTAGAACCCAAAGGGGGGGTATTGGCACTTTTCATGGCAAAATGTGAAAAATTAAATTTTCTAAAAATGAAATAAATGCCTTCTAAACACCTCAAACATTCACTCTAAAACAGAAGATTGTGTTTTTTCGCAATATTTTTAGAAATTTGGGCTCTTTTAGTAACATTAACACTTTCTCTGAAGCATCTTTTATGATCAATTATTGTATTTCAGGATACATTCTGGGTTTTATTTTGTTTATTTGATGAAAATGAACAACAATACACACCTTGGATACATTTTTGTTTGATTTGTGTCGAGTGAGATTTTCACCTAGAACCCAAAGGGGGGGTATTGGCACTTTTCATGGAAAAATGTGAAAAATTAAATTTCTAAAAATGAAATAAATGCCTTCTAAACAACTCAAACATTCACTCTAAAACAGAAGATTGTTGTTTTTCGCAATATTTTTAGAAATTTGGGCTATTATAGTAACATTAACACTTGCGCTGAAGCAACTTTTATGCTCATTTCTTGTCTTTCAGTATTAATTCTGGGTTTTATTTTGTTTATTTGATGAAAATGTACAACAATACACACCATGGAAACATTTTTGTTTGATTTGCGTCAAGTGAGATTTTCACCTAGAACCCAAAGGGGGGGGTATTGGCACTTTTCATGGAAAAATGTGAAAAATTAAATTTTCTAAAAATGAAATAAATGCCTTCTAAACACCTCAAACATTCACT